>NW_027414139.1:0-142437 GCF_964106895.1 Numenius arquata
CCTGTAGGGTTGTGTAAGTGCCCGCAGGGGTTGGTAGGAGCTTGTAGGGTTCTATATGTTTCCGGAGGGTTGTGTAGGGTTCCGTAGGGGCCGGTGGTGTTCCCTAGGGACCTGTAGAGTCTCGTACGGTTCCGTAGGGGCCTGTAGAGTCTCGTACAGTTCCATAGGGTCCTGTAGGTTTCCATAAGCGCCCGCAGAGGTCTGAAGGGGCCCGTACTGTTCCGTAAGGATCCATAGGGTTCCGTAGAGCTTCGTAGGTTCCCTAGAGGCCTGTAGAGTACCGCAGGAGCCAGTAGTGTTCTGTAGGGGCCCGTAGGGTTCCTTCCATAGGGGCTGGCAGTGTTCCGTAAGGGCCTGTAGGGTTGTGTAAGTGCCCGCAGGAGTCTGTGGGATTCTGTAAGGTTCCGGAGGGTTCTGCAGGGTTCCGTAGGGGCCCGTAGAGTTCCGTAGTGGCTGGTAAAGTTCCGTAGGGCCCTGTGGGGTTCTGTATGGACCTGTAGGGTTCTGTAGGGGCCTGCAGGGTTCTGTAAGTGCCAGCAGGTGTCTGTAGGGTTCCGTAGGGGTCTGTAGGGTTCCGTAGGCACCTGCAGTGTTCTGTAGGAGCCCATAGGGTTTTAGTGAGGTTCCGTTGTGTCGCTAAGGGTCTTGTAGAGTGCTGTCGGGTCCTGGAGTATTCTGTAGGGTTCCAGAGGGGCTCGTAGGGTTCCGTCAAGATCTGTAGGGTTCCCTAGGGGCCCGTGGAGTCCCGTAGATTTCCGTAGGGATCTGTAGGGTTGTGTAAGTGCCCGCAGGAGTCTGTAGGAGTCTGTGGGATTCTGTAAGGTTCCGGAGGGTTCTGCAGGGTTCCGTAGGGGCGCGTAGAGTTCCGTAGTGGCTGGTAAAGTTCCGTAGGGCCCTGTACCGTTCCGTAACTGCCTGCAAGGGTCTTTAGGCTTCCGTAGGGGCTGGTAGGGTTCCATAAAGTTCCGTGGGTTCCTGCAGAGTTCTGCAAGTGCCCGCAAGGGCCTGTAGGGGCCCACAGTGTTTCTGTCAGGTTCCGTAGAGTTCCGTAGGGGCCATAGGTTTCCGTAGTGGCTGGTAGTATTCCGTAGGGGTCTGTAGGGTTCCGTAGGCACCTGCAGTGTTCTGTAGGAGCCCATAGGGTTTTAGTGAGGTTCCGTTGTGTTGCTAAGGGTCTTGTAGAGTGCTGTCGGGTCCTGGAGTATTCTGTAGGGTTCCAGAGGGGCTCGTAAGGTTCCGTCGAAATCTGTAGACTTCCCTAGGGGCCCGTGGAGTCCCGTAGATTTCCGTAGGGACCTGTAGGGTTGTGTAAGTGCCCGCAGGGGTTGGTAGGAGCTTGTAGGGTGCCATATGTTTCCGGAGGGTTGTGTAGGGTTCCGTAGGGGCCGGTGATGTTCCCAAGGGACCTGTAGAGTCTCGTACGGTTCCGTAGGGGCCTGTAGAGTCTCGTACAGTTCCGTAGGGTCCTGTAGGTTTCCATAAGCGCCCGCAGAGGTCTGAAGGGGCCCGTACTGTTCCGTAAGGATCCATAGGGTTCCGTAGAGCTTCGTAGGTTCCCTAGAGGCCTGTAGAATACTGCAGGAGCCAGTAGTGTTCTGTAGGGGCCCGTAGGGTTCCTTCCATAGGGGCTGGCAGTGTTCCGTAAGGGCCTGTAGGGTTGTGTAAGTGCCCGCAGGAGTCTGTGGGATTCTGTAAGGTTCCGGAGGGTTCTGCAGGGTTCCGTAGGGGCCCGTAGAGTTCCGTAGTGGCTGGTAAAGTTCCGTAGGGCCCTGTGGGGTTCTGTATGGACCTGTAGGGTTCCGTAGGGGCCTGCAGGGTTCTGTAAGTGCCAGCAGGTGTCTGTAGGGTTCCGTAGCGGTCTGTAGGGTTCCGTAGGCGCCTGCAGTGTTTTGTAGGAGCCCATAGGGTTTTAGTGAGGTTCCGTTGTGTCGCTAAGGGTCTTGTAGAGTGCTGTCGGGTCCTGGAGTATTCTGTAGGGTTCCAGAGGGGCTCGTAGGGTTCCGTCAAGATCTGTAGGGTTCCCTAGGGGCCCGTGGAGTCCCGTAGATTTCCGTAGGGACCTGTAGGGTTGTGTAAGTGCCCGCAGGAGTCTGTAGGAGTCTGTGGGATTCTGTAAGGTTCCGGAGGGTTCTGCAGGGTTCCGTAGGGGCCCGTAGAGTTCCGTAGTGGCTGGTAAAGTTCCGTAGGGCCCTCTACCGTTCCGTAACTGCCTGCAAGGGTCTTTAGGCTTCCGTAGGGGCTGGTAGGGTTCCATAAAGTTCCATGGGTTCCTGCAGAGTTCTGCAAGTGCCCGCAAGGGCCTGTAGGGGCCCACAGTGTTTCTGTCAGGTTCCGTAGAGTTCCGTAGGGGCCATAGGTTTCCGTAGTGGCTGGTAGTATTCCGTAGGGGTCTGTAGGGTTCCGTAGGCACCTGCAGTGTTCTGTAGGAGCCCATAGGGTTTTAGTGAGGTTCCGTTGTGTTGCTAAGGGTCTTGTAGAGTGCTGTCGGGTCCTGGAGTATTCTGTAGGGTTCCAGAGGGGCTCGTAGGGTTCCGTCAAGATCTGTAGGGTTCCCTAGGGGCCCGTGGAGTCCCGTAGATTTCCGTAGGGACCTGTAGGGTTGTGTAAGTGCCCGCAGGGGTTGGTAGGAGCTTGTAGGGTTCCATATGTTTCCGGAGGGTTGTGTAGGGTTCCGTAGGGGCCTGTGGTGTTCCCTAGGGGCCTGTAGAGTCTCGTACAGTTCCGTAGGGTCCTGTAGGTTTCCATAAGCGCCCGCAGAGGTCTGAAGGGGCCCGTACTGTTCCGTAAGGATCCATAGGGTTCCGTAGAGCTTCGTAGGTTCCCTAGAGGCCTGTAGAGTACCGCAGGAGCCAGTAGTGTTCTGTAGGGGCCCGTAGGGTTCCTTCCATAGGGGCTGGCAGTGTTCCGTAAGGGCCTGTAGGGTTGTGTAAGTGCCCGCAGGAGTCTGTGGGATTCTGTAAGGTTCCGGAGGGTTCTGCAGGGTTCCGTAGGGGCCCGTAGAGTTCCGTAGTGGCTGGTAAAGTTCCGTAGGGCCCTGTGGGGTTCTGTATGGACCTGTAGGGTTCCGTAGGGGCCTGCAGGGTTCTGTAAGTGCCAGCAGGTGTCTGTAGGGTTCCGTAGGGGTCTGTAGGGTTCCGTAGGCGCCTGCAGTGTTCTGTAGGAGCCCATAGGGTTTTAGTGAGGTTCCGTTGTGTCGCTAAGGGTCTTGTAGAGTGCCGTCGGGTCCTGGAGTATTCTGTAGGGTTCCAGAGGGGCTCGTAGGGTTCCGTCAAGATCTGTAGGGTTCCCTAGGGGCCCGTGGAGTCCCGTAGATTTCCGTAGGGACCTGTAGGGTTGTGTAAGTGCCCGCAGGAGTCTGTAGGAGTCTGTGGGATTCTGTAAGGTTCCGGAGGGTTCTGCAGGGTTCCGTAGGGGCGCGTAGAGTTCCGTAGTGGCTGGTAAAGTTCCGTAGGGCCCTGTACCGTTCCGTAACTGCCTGCAAGGGTCTTTAGGCTTCTGTAGGGGCTGGTAGGGTTCCATAAAGTTCCGTGGGTTCCTGCAGAGTTCTGCAAGTGCCCGCAAGGGCCTGTAGGGGCCCACAGTGTTTCTGTCAGGTTCCGTAGAGTTCCGTAGGGGCCATAGGTTTCCGTAGTGGCTGGTAGTATTCCGTAGGGGTCTGTAGGGTTCCGTAGGCACCTGCAGTGTTCTGTAGGAGCCCATAAGGTTTTAGTGAGGTTCCGTTGTGTTGCTAAGGGTCTTGTAGAGTGCTGTCGGGTCCTGGAGTATTCTGTAGGGTTCCAGAGGGGCTCGTAGGGTTCCGTCAAGATCTGTAGGGTTCCCTAGGGGCCCGTGGAGTCCCGTAGATTTCCGTAGGGACCTGTAGGGTTGTGTAAGTGCCCGCAGGGGTTGGTAGGAGCTTGTAGGGTTCTATATGTTTCCGGAGGGTTGTGTAGGGTTCCGTAGGGGCCGGTGGTGTTCCCTAGGGACCTGTAGAGTCTCGTACGGTTCCGTAGGGGCCTGTAGAGTCTCGTACAGTTCCATAGGGTCCTGTAGGTTTCCATAAGCGCCCGCAGAGGTCTGAAGGGGCCCGTACTGTTCCGTAAGGATCCATAGGGTTCCGTAGAGCTTCGTAGGTTCCCTAGAGGCCTGTAGAGTACTGCAGGAGCCAGTAGTGTTCTGTAGGGGCCCGTAGGGTTCCTTCCATAGGGGCTGGCAGTGTTCCGTAAGGGCCTGTAGGGTTGTGTAAGTGCCCGCAGGAGTCTGTGGGATTCTGTAAGGTTCCGGAGGGTTCTGCAGGGTTCCGTAGGGGCCCGTAGAGTTCCGTAGTGGCTGGTAAAGTTCCGTAGGGCCCTGTGGGGTTCTGTATGGACCTGTAGGGTTCCGTAGGGGCCTGCAGGGTTCTGTAAGTGCCAGCAGGTGTCTGTAGGGTTCCGTAGCGGTCTGTAGGGTTCCGTAGGCGCCTGCAGTGTTCTGTAGGAGCCCATAGGGTTTTAGTGAGGTTCCGTTGTGTCGCTAAGGGTCTTGTAGAGTGCTGTCGGGTCCTGGAGTATTCTGTAGGGTTCCAGAGGGGCTCGTAGGGTTCCGTCAAGATCTGTAGGGTTCCCTAGGGGCCCGTGGAGTCCCGTAGATTTCCGTAGGGACCTGTAGGGTTGTGTAAGTGCCCGCAGGAGTCTGTAGGAGTCTGTGGGATTCTGTAAGGTTCCGGAGGGTTCTGCAGGGTTCCGTAGGGGCCCGTAGAGTTCCGTAGTGGCTGGTAAAGTTCCGTAGGGCCCTGTGGGGTTCTGTATGGACCTGTAGGGTTCCCTAGGCGCCTGCAGTGTTCTGTAGGAGCCCATAGGGTTTTAGTGAGGTTCCGTTGTGTCGCTAAGGGTCTTGTAGAGTGCTGTCGGGTCCTGGAGTATTCTGTAGGGTTCCAGAGGGGCTCGTAGGGTTCCGTCAAGATCTGTAGGGTTCCCTAGGGGCCCGTGGAGTCCCGTAGATTTCCGTAGGGACCTGTAGGGTTGTGTAAGTGCCCACAGGAGTCTGTAGGAGTCTGTGGGATTCTGTAAGGTTCCGGAGGGTTCTGCAGGGTTCCGTAGGGGCCCGTAGAGTTCCGTAGTGGCTGGTAAAGTTCCGTAGGGCCCTGTACCGTTCCGTAACTGCCTGCAAGGGTCTTTAGGCTTCCGTAGGGGCTGGTAGGGTTCCATAAAGTTCCATGGGTTCCTGCAGAGTTCTGCAAGTGCCCGCAAGGGCCTGTAGGGGCCCACAGTGTTTCTGTCAGGTTCCGTAGAGTTCCGTAGGGGCCATAGGTTTCCGTAGTGGCTGGTAGTATTCCGTAGGGGTCTGTAGGGTTCCGTAGGCACCTGCAGTGTTCTGTAGGAGCCCATAGGGTTTTAGTGAGGTTCCGTTGTGTTGCTAAGGGTCTTGTAGAGTGCTGTCGGGTCCTGGAGTATTCTGTAGGGTTCCAGAGGGGCTCGTAGGGTTCCGTCAAGATCTGTAGGGTTCCCTAGGGGCCCGTAGAGTCCCGTAGATTTCCGTAGGGACCTGTAGGGTTGTGTAAGTGCCCGCAGGGGTTGGTA
Source organism: Numenius arquata (assembly GCF_964106895.1). Taxonomy (NCBI): domain Eukaryota; kingdom Metazoa; phylum Chordata; class Aves; order Charadriiformes; family Scolopacidae; genus Numenius; species Numenius arquata. The sequence goes on from NW_027414139.1 coordinate 5,538, forward strand.
GGAGCTTGTAGGGTTCCATATGTTTCCGGAGGGTTGTGTAGGGTTCCGTAGGGGCCGGTGGTGTTCCCAAGGGACCTGTAGAGTCTCGTACGGTTCCGTAGGGGCCTGTAGAGTCTCGTACAGTTCCATAGGGTCCTGTAGGTTTCCATAAGCGCCCGCAGAGGTCTGAAGGGGCCCGTACTGTTCCGTAAGGATCCATAGGGTTCCGTAGAGCTTCGTAGGTTCCCTAGAGGCCTGTAGAGTACTGCAGGAGCCAGTAGTGTTCTGTAGGGGCCCGTAGGGTTCCTTCCATAGGGGCTGGCAGTGTTCCGTAAGGGCCTGTAGGGTTGTGTAAGTGCCCGCAGGAGTCTGTGGGATTCTGTAAGGTTCCGGAGGGTTCTGCAGGGTTCCGTAGGGGCCCGTAGAGTTCCGTAGTGGCTGGTAAAGTTCCGTAGGGCCCTGTGGGGTTCTGTATGGACCTGTAGGGTTCCGTAGGGGCCTGCAGGGTTCTGTAAGTGCCAGCAGGTGTCTGTAGGGTTCCGTAGGGGTCTGTAGGGTTCCGTAGGCGCCTGCAGTGTTCTGTAGGAGCCCATAGGGTTTTAGTGAGGTTCCGTTGTGTCGCTAAGGGTCTTGTAGAGTGCTGTCGGGTCCTGGAGTATTCTGTAGGGTTCCAGAGGGGCTCGTAGGGTTCCGTCAAGATCTGTAGGGTTCCCTAGGGGCCCGTGGAGTCCCGTAGATTTCCGTAGGGACCTGTAGGGTTGTGTAAGTGCCCGCAGGAGTCTGTAGGAGTCTGTGGGATTCTGTAAGGTTCCGGAGGGTTCTGCAGGGTTCCGTAGGGGCGCGTAGAGTTCCGTAGTGGCTGGTAAAGTTCCGTAGGGCCCTGTACCGTTCCGTAACTGCCTGCAAGGGTCTTTAGGCTTCCGTAGGGGCTGGTAGGGTTCCATAAAGTTCCGTGGGTTCCTGCAGAGTTCTGCAAGTGCCCGCAAGGGCCTGTAGGGGCCCACAGTGTTTCTGTCAGGTTCCGTAGAGTTCCGTAGGGGCCATAGGTTTCCGTAGTGGCTGGTAGTATTCCGTAGGGGTCTGTAGGGTTCCGTAGGCACCTGCAGTGTTCTGTAGGAGCCCATAGGGTTTTAGTGAGGTTCCGTTGTGTTGCTAAGGGTCTTGTAGAGTGCTGTCGGGTCCTGGAGTATTCTGTAGGGTTCCAGAGGGGCTCGTAGGGTTCCGTCAAGATCTGTAGGGTTCCCTAGGGGCCCGTAGAGTCCCGTAGATTTCCGTAGGGACCTGTAGGGTTGTGTAAGTGCCCGCAGGGGTTGGTAGGAGCTTGTAGGGTGCCATATGTTTCCGGAGGGTTGTGTAGGGTTCCGTAGGGGCCGGTGGTGTTCCCTAGGGACCTGTAGAGTCTCGTACGGTTCCGTAGGGGCCTGTAGAGTCTCGTACAGTTCCATAGGGTCCTGTAGGTTTCCATAAGCGCCCGCAGAGGTCTGAAGGGGCCCGTACTGTTCCGTAAGGATCCATAGGGTTCCGTAGAGCTTCGTAGGTTCCCTAGAGGCCTGTAGAGTACCGCAGGAGCCAGTAGTGTTCTGTAGGGGCCCGTAGGGTTCCTTCCATAGGGGCTGGCAGTGTTCCGTAAGGGCCTGTAGGGTTGTGTAAGTGCCCGCAGGAGTCTGTAGGAGTCTGTGGGATTCTGTAAGGTTCCGGAGGGTTCTGCAGGGTTCCGTAGGGGCGCGTAGAGTTCCGTAGTGGCTGGTAAAGTTCCGTAGGGCCCTGTACCGTTCCGTAACTGCCTGCAAGGGTCTTTAGGCTTCCGTATGGGCTGGTAGGGTTCCATAAAGTTCCGTGGGTTCCTGCAGAGTTCTGCAAGTGCCCACAAGGGCCTGTAGGGGCCCACAGTGTTTCTGTCAGGTTCCGTAGAGTTCCGTAGGGGCCATAGGTTTCCGTAGTGGCTGGTAGTATTCCGTAGGGGTCTGTAGGGTTCCGTAGGCACCTGCAGTGTTCTGTAGGAGCCCATAGGGTTTTAGTGAGGTTCCGTTGTGTTGCTAAGGGTCTTGTAGAGTGCTGTCGGGTCCTGGAGTATTCTGTAGGGTTCCAGAGGGGCTCGTAGGGTTCCGTCAAGATCTGTAGGGTTCCCTAGGGGCCCGTAGAGTCCCGTAGATTTCCGTAGGGACCTGTAGGGTTGTGTAAGTGCCCGCAGGGGTTGGTAGGAGCTTGTAGGGTTCCATATGTTTCCGGAGGGTTGTGTAGGGTTCCGTAGGGGCCGGTGGTGTTCCCTAGGGACCTGTAGAGTCTCGTACGGTTCCGTAGGGGCCTGTAGAGTCTCGTACAGTTCCATAGGGTCCTGTAGGTTTCCATAAGCGCCCGCAGAGGTCTGAAGGGGCCCGTACTGTTCCGTAAGGATCCATAGGGTTCCGTAGAGCTTCGTAGGTTCCCTAGAGGCCTGTAGAGTACCGCAGGAGCCAGTAGTGTTCTGTAGGGGCCCGTAGGGTTCCTTCCATAGGGGCTGGCAGTGTTCCGTAAGGGCCTGTAGGGTTGTGTAAGTGCCCGCAGGAGTCTGTAGGAGTCTGTGGGATTCTGTAAGGTTCCGGAGGGTTCTGCAGGGTTCCGTAGGGGCCCGTAGAGTTCCGTAGTGGCTGGTAAAGTTCCGTAGGGCCCTGTGGGGTTCTGTATGGACCTGTAGGGTTCCGTAGGGGCCTGCAGGGTTCTGTAAGTGCCAGCAGGTGTCTGTAGGGTTCCGTAGGGGTCTGTAGGGTTCCGTAGGCACCTGCAGTGTTCTGTAGGAGCCCATAGGGTTTTAGTGAGGTTCCGTTGTGTCGCTAAGGGTCTTGTAGAGTGCTGTCGGGTCCTGGAGTATTCTGTAGGGTTCCAGAGGGGCTCGTAGGGTTCCGTCAAGATCTGTAGGGTTCCCTAGGGGCCCGTGGAGTCCCGTAGATTTCCGTAGGGGCCTGTAGGGTTGTGTAAGTGCCCGCAGGAGTCTGTAGGAGTCTGTGGGATTCTGTAAGGTTCCGGAGGGTTCTGCAGGGTTCCGTAGGGGCCCGTAGAGTTCCGTAGTGGCTGGTAAAGTTCCGTAGGGCCCTGTGGGGTTCTGTATGGACCTGTAGGGTTCCGTAGGGGCCTGCAGGGTTCTGTAAGTGCCAGCAGGTGTCTGTAGGGTTCCGTAGGGGTCTGTAGGGTTCCGTAGGCACCTGCAGTGTTCTGTAGGAGCCCATAGGGTTTTAGTGAGGTTCCGTTGTGTCGCTAAGGGTCTTGTAGAGTGCTGTCGGGTCCTGGAGTATTCTGTAGGGTTCCAGAGGGGCTCGTAGGGTTCCGTCAAGATCTGTAGGGTTCCCTAGGGGCCCGTGGAGTCCCGTAGATTTCCGTAGGGACCTGTAGGGTTGTGTAAGTGCCCGCAGGGGTTGGTAGGAGCTTGTAGGGTGCCATATGTTTCCGGAGGGTTGTGTAGGGTTCCGTAGGGGCCGGTGGTGTTCCCTAGGGACCTGTAGAGTCTCGTACGGTTCCGTAGGGGCCTGTAGAGTCTCGTACAGTTCCATAGGGTCCTGTAGGTTTCCATAAGCGCCCGCAGAGGTCTGAAGGGGCCCGTACTGTTCCGTAAGGATCCATAGGGTTCCGTAGAGCTTCGTAGGTTCCCTAGAGGCCTGTAGAGTACCGCAGGAGCCAGTAGTGTTCTGTAGGGGCCCGTAGGGTTCCTTCCATAGGGGCTGGCAGTGTTCCGTAAGGGCCTGTAGGGTTGTGTAAGTGCCCGCAGGAGTCTGTAGGAGTCTGTGGGATTCTGTAAGGTTCCGGAGGGTTCTGCAGGGTTCCGTAGGGGCGCGTAGAGTTCCGTAGTGGCTGGTAAAGTTCCGTAGGGCCCTGTACCGTTCCGTAACTGCCTGCAAGGGTCTTTAGGCTTCCGTATGGGCTGGTAGGGTTCCATAAAGTTCCGTGGGTTCCTGCAGAGTTCTGCAAGTGCCCACAAGGGCCTGTAGGGGCCCACAGTGTTTCTGTCAGGTTCCGTAGAGTTCCGTAGGGGCCATAGGTTTCCGTAGTGGCTGGTAGTATTCCGTAGGGGTCTGTAGGGTTCCGTAGGCACCTGCAGTGTTCTGTAGGAGCCCATAGGGTTTTAGTGAGGTTCCGTTGTGTTGCTAAGGGTCTTGTAGAGTGCTGTCGGGTCCTGGAGTATTCTGTAGGGTTCCAGAGGGGCTCGTAGGGTTCCGTCAAGATCTGTAGGGTTCCCTAGGGGCCCGTAGAGTCCCGTAGATTTCCGTAGGGACCTGTAGGGTTGTGTAAGTGCCCGCAGGGGTTGGTAGGAGCTTGTAGGGTTCCATATGTTTCCGGAGGGTTGTGTAGGGTTCCGTAGGGGCCGGTGGTGTTCCCTAGGGACCTGTAGAGTCTCGTACGGTTCCGTAGGGGCCTGTAGAGTCTCGTACAGTTCCATAGGGTCCTGTAGGTTTCCATAAGCGCCCGCAGAGGTCTGAAGGGGCCCGTACTGTTCCGTAAGGATCCATAGGGTTCCGTAGAGCTTCGTAGGTTCCCTAGAGGCCTGTAGAGTACCGCAGGAGCCAGTAGTGTTCTGTAGGGGCCCGTAGGGTTCCTTCCATAGGGGCTGGCAGTGTTCCGTAAGGGCCTGTAGGGTTGTGTAAGTGCCCGCAGGAGTCTGTAGGAGTCTGTGGGATTCTGTAAGGTTCCGGAGGGTTCTGCAGGGTTCCGTAGGGGCCCGTAGAGTTCCGTAGTGGCTGGTAAAGTTCCGTAGGGCCCTGTGGGGTTCTGTATGGACCTGTAGGGTTCCGTAGGGGCCTGCAGGGTTCTGTAAGTGCCAGCAGGTGTCTGTAGGGTTCCGTAGGGGTCTGTAGGGTTCCGTAGGCACCTGCAGTGTTCTGTAGGAGCCCATAGGGTTTTAGTGAGGTTCCGTTGTGTCGCTAAGGGTCTTGTAGAGTGCTGTCGGGTCCTGGAGTATTCTGTAGGGTTCCAGAGGGGCTCGTAGGGTTCCGTCAAGATCTGTAGGGTTCCCTAGGGGCCCGTGGAGTCCCGTAGATTTCCGTAGGGGCCTGTAGGGTTGTGTAAGTGCCCGCAGGAGTCTGTAGGAGTCTGTGGGATTCTGTAAGGTTCTGGAGGGTTCTGCAGGGTTCCGTAGGGGCCCGTAGAGTTCCGTAGTGGCTGGTAAAGTTCCGTAGGGCCCTGTACCGTTCCGTAACTGCCTGCAAGGGTCTTTAGGCTTCCGTAGGGGCTGGTAGGGTTCCATAAAGTTCCGTGGGTTCCTGCAGAGTTCTGCAAGTGCCCGCAAGGGCCTGTAGGGGCCCACAGTGTTTCTGTCAGGTTCCGTAGAGTTCCGTAGGGGCCATAGGTTTCCGTAGTGGCTGGTAGTATTCCGTAGGGGTCTGTAGGGTTCCGTAGGCACCTGCAGTGTTCTGTAGGAGCCCATAGGGTTTTAGTGAGGTTCCGTTGTGTTGCTAAGGGTCTTGTAGAGTGCTGTCGGGTCCTGGAGTATTCTGTAGGGTTCCAGAGGGGCTCGTAGGGTTCCGTCAAGATCTGTAGGGTTCCCTAGGGGCCCGTAGAGTCCCGTAGATTTCCGTAGGGACCTGTAGGGTTGTGTAAGTGCCCGCAGGGGTTGGTAGGATCTTGTAGGGTTCCATATGTTTCCGGAGGGTTGTGTAGGGTTCCGTAGGGGCCGGTGGTGTTCCCTAGGGACCTGTAGAGTCTCGTACGGTTCCGTAGGGGCCTGTAGAGTCTCGTACAGTTCCGTAGGGTCCTGTAGGTTTCCATAAGCGCCCGCAGAGGTCTGAAGGGGCCCGTACTGTTCCGTAAGGATCCATAGGGTTCCGTAGAGCTTCGTAGGTTCCCTAGAGGCCTGTAGAGTACTGCAGGAGCCAGTAGTGTTCTGTAGGGGCCCGTAGGGTTCCTTCCATAGGGGCTGGCAGTGTTCCGTAAGGGCCTGTAGGGTTGTGTAAGTGCCCGCAGGAGTCTGTGGGATTCTGTAAGGTTCCGGAGGGTTCTGCAGGGTTCCGTAGGGGCCCGTAGAGTTCCGTAGTGGCTGGTAAAGTTCCGTAGGGCCCTGTGGGGTTCTGTATGGACCTGTAGGGTTCCGTAGGGGCCTGCAGGGTTCTGTAAGTGCCAGCAGGTGTCTGTAGGGTTCCGTAGGGGTCTGTAGGGTTCCGTAGGCGCCTGCAGTGTTCTGTAGGAGCCCATAGGGTTTTAGTGAGGTTCCGTTGTGTCGCTAAGGGTCTTGTAGAGTGCTGTCGGGTCCTGGAGTATTCTGTAGGGTTCCAGAGGGGCTCGTAGGGTTCCGTCAAGATCTGTAGGGTTCCCTAGGGGCCCGTGGAGTCCCGTAGATTTCCGTAGGGGCCTGTAGGGTTGTGTAAGTGCCCGCAGGAGTCTGTAGGAGTCTGTGGGATTCTGTAAGGTTCTGGAGGGTTCTGCAGGGTTCCGTAGGGGCCCGTAGAGTTCCGTAGTGGCTCATAAAGTTCCGTAGGGCCCTGTACCGTTCCGTAACTGCCTGCAAGGGTCTTTAGGCTTCCGTATGGGCTGGTAGGGTTCCATAAAGTTCCGTGGGTTCCTGCAGAGTTCTGCAAGTGCCCGCAAGGGCCTGTAGGGGCCCACAGTGTTTCTGTCAGGTTCCGTAGAGTTCCGTAGGGGCCATAGGTTTCCGTAGTGGCTGGTAGTATTCCGTAGGGGTCTGTAGGGTTCCGTAGGCACCTGCAGTGTTCTGTAGGAGCCCATAGGGTTTTAGTGAGGTTCCGTTGTGTTGCTAAGGGTCTTGTAGAGTGCTGTCGGGTCCTGGAGTATTCTGTAGGGTTCCAGAGGGGCTCGTAGGGTTCCGTCAAGATCTGTAGGGTTCCCTAGGGGCCCGTAGAGTCCCGTAGATTTCCGTAGGGACCTGTAGGGTTGTGTAAGTGCCCGCAGGGGTTGGTAGGAGCTTGTAGGGTTCCATATGTTTCCAGAGGGTTGTGTAGGGTTCCGTAGGGGCCGGTGGTGTTCCCTAGGGACCTGTAGAGTCTCGTACGGTTCCGTAGGGGCCTGTAGAGTCTCGTACAGTTCCGTAGGGTCCTGTAGGTTTCCATAAGCGCCCGCAGAGGTCTGAAGGGGCCCGTACTGTTCCGTAAGGATCCATAGGGTTCCGTAGAGCTTCGTAGGTTCCCTAGAGGCCTGTAGAGTACCGCAGGAGCCAGTAGTGTTCTGTAGGGGCCCGTAGGGTTCCTTCCATAGGGGCTGGCAGTGTTCCGTAAGGGCCTGTAGGGTTGTGTAAGTGCCCGCAGGAGTCTGTGGGATTCTGTAAGGTTCCGGAGGGTTCTGCAGGGTTCCGTAGGGGCCCGTAGAGTTCCGTAGTGGCTGGTAAAGTTCCGTAGGGCCCTGTGGGGTTCTGTATGGACCTGTAGGGTTCCGTAGGGGCCTGCAGGGTTCTGTAAGTGCCAGCAGGTGTCTGTAGGGTTCCGTAGGGGTCTGTAGGGTTCCGTAGGCGCCTGCAGTGTTCTGTAGGAGCCCATAGGGTTTTAGTGAGGTTCCGTTGTGTCGCTAAGGGTCTTGTAGAGTGCTGTCGGGTCCTGGAGTATTCTGTAGGGTTCCAGAGGGGCTCGTAGGGTTCCGTCAAGATCTGTAGGGTTCCCTAGGGGCCCGTGGAGTCCCGTAGATTTCCGTAGGGACCTGTAGGGTTGTGTAAGTGCCCGCAGGAGTCTGTAGGAGTCTGTGGGATTCTGTAAGGTTCCGGAGGGTTCTGCAGGGTTCCGTAGGGGCCCGTAGAGTTCCGTAGTGGCTGGTAAAGTTCCGTAGGGCCCTGTGGGGTTCTGTATGGACCTGTAGGGTTCCGTAGGGGCCTGCAGGGTTCTGTAAGTGCCAGCAGGTGTCTGTAGGGTTCCGTAGGGGTCTGTAGGGTTCCGTAGGCACCTGCAGTGTTCTGTAGGAGCCCATAGGGTTTTAGTGAGGTTCCGTTGTGTCGCTAAGGGTCTTGTAGAGTGCTGTCGGGTCCTGGAGTATTCTGTAGGGTTCCAGAGGGGCTCGTAGGGTTCCGTCAAGATCTGTAGGGTTCCCTAGGGGCCCGTGGAGTCCCGTAGATTTCCGTAGGGACCTGTAGGGTTGTGTAAGTGCCCGCAGGAGTCTGTAGGAGTCTGTGGGATTCTGTAAGGTTCCGGAGGGTTCTGCAGGGTTCCGTAGGGGCCCGTAGAGTTCCGTAGTGGCTGGTAAAGTTCCGTAGGGCCCTCTACCGTTCCGTAACTGCCTGCAAGGGTCTTTAGGCTTCCGTAGGGGCTGGTAGGGTTCCATAAAGTTCCATGGGTTCCTGCAGAGTTCTGCAAGTGCCCGCAAGGGCCTGTAGGGGCCCACAGTGTTTCTGTCAGGTTCCGTAGAGTTCCGTAGGGGCCATAGGTTTCCGTAGTGGCTGGTAGTATTCCGTAGGGGTCTGTAGGGTTCCGTAGGCACCTGCAGTGTTCTGTAGGAGCCCATAGGGTTTTAGTGAGGTTCCGTTGTGTTGCTAAGGGTCTTGTAGAGTGCTGTCGGGTCCTGGAGTATTCTGTAGGGTTCCAGAGGGGCTCGTAGGGTTCCGTCAAGATCTGTAGGGTTCCCTAGGGGCCCGTAGAGTCCCGTAGATTTCCGTAGGGACCTGTAGGGTTGTGTAAGTGCCCGCAGGGGTTGGTAGGAGCTTGTAGGGTTCCATATGTTTCCGGAGGGTTGTGTAGGGTTCCGTAGGGGCCGGTGGTGTTCCCTAGGGACCTGTAGAGTCTCGTACGGTTCCGTAGGGGCCTGTAGAGTCTCGTACAGTTCCATAGGGTCCTGTAGGTTTCCATAAGCGCCCGCAGAGGTCTGAAGGGGCCCGTACTGTTCCGTAAGGATCCATAGGGTTCCATAGAGCTTCGTAGGTTCCCTAGAGGCCTGTAGAGTACCGCAGGAGCCAGTAGTGTTCTGTAGGGGCCCGTAGGGTTCCTTCCATAGGGGCTGGCAGTGTTCCGTAAGGGCCTGTAGGGTTGTGTAAGTGCCCGCAGGAGTCTGTGGGATTCTGTAAGGTTCCGGAGGGTTCTGCAGGGTTCCGTAGGGGCCCGTAGAGTTCCGTAGTGGCTGGTAAAGTTCCGTAGGGCCCTGTGGGGTTCTGTATGGACCTGTAGGGTTCCGTAGGGGCCTGCAGGGTTCTGTAAGTGCCAGCAGGTGTCTGTAGGGTTCCGTAGGGGTCTGTAGGGTTCCGTAGGCACCTGCAGTGTTCTGTAGGAGCCCATAGGGTTTTAGTGAGGTTCCGTTGTGTCGCTAAGGGTCTTGTAGAGTGCTGTCGGGTCCTGGAGTATTCTGTAGGGTTCCAGAGGGGCTCGTAGGGTTCCGTCAAGATCTGTAGGGTTCCCTAGGGGCCCGTGGAGTCCCGTAGATTTCCGTAGGAACCTGTAGGGTTGTGTAAGTGCCCGCAGGAGTCTGTAGGAGTCTGTGGGATTCTGTAAGGTTCCGGAGGGTTCTGCAGGGTTCCGTAGGGGCCCGTAGAGTTCCGTAGTGGCTGGTAAAGTTCCGTAGGGCCCTGTACCGTTCCGTAACTGCCTGCAAGGGTCTTTAGGCTTCCGTAGGGGCTGGTAGGGTTCCATAAAGTTCCGTGGGTTCCTGCAGAGTTCTGCAAGTGCCCGCAAGGGCCTGTAGGGGCCCACAGTGTTTCTGTCAGGTTCCGTAGAGTTCCGTAGGGGCCATAGGTTTCCGTAGTGGCTGGTAGTATTCCGTAGGGGTCTGTAGGGTTCCGTAGGCACCTGCAGTGTTCTGTAGGAGCCCATAGGGTTTTAGTGAGGTTCCGTTGTGTTGCTAAGGGTCTTGTAGAGTGCTGTCGGGTCCTGGAGTATTCTGTAGGGTTCCAGAGGGGCTCGTAGGGTTCCGTCAAGATCTGTAGGGTTCCCTAGGGGCCCGTAGAGTCCCGTAGATTTCCGTAGGGACCTGTAGGGTTGTGTAAGTGCCCGCAGGGGTTGGTAGGAGCTTGTAGGGTTCCATATGTTTCCAGAGGGTTGTGTAGGGTTCCGTAGGGGCCGGTGGTGTTCCCTAGGGACCTGTAGAGTCTCGTACGGTTCCGTAGGGGCCTGTAGAGTCTCGTACAGTTCCATAGGGTCCTGTAGGTTTCCATAAGCGCCCGCAGAGGTCTGAAGGGGCCCGTACTGTTCCGTAAGGATCCATAGGGTTCCGTAGAGCTTCGTAGGTTCCCTAGAGGCCTGTAGAGTACCGCAGGAGCCAGTAGTGTTCTGTAGGGGCCCGTAGGGTTCCTTCCATAGGGGCTGGCAGTGTTCCGTAAGGGCCTGTAGGGTTGTGTAAGTGCCCGCAGGAGTCTGTGGGATTCTGTAAGGTTCCGGAGGGTTCTGCAGGGTTCCGTAGGGGCCCGTAGAGTTCCGTAGTGGCTGGTAAAGTTCCGTAGGGCCCTGTGGGGTTCTGTATGGACCTGTAGGGTTCCGTAGGGGCCTGCAGGGTTCTGTAAGTGCCAGCAGGTGTCTGTAGGGTTCCGTAGGGGTCTGTAGGGTTCCGTAGGCACCTGCAGTGTTCTGTAGGAGCCCATAGGGTTTTAGTGAGGTTCCGTTGTGTCGCTAAGGGTCTTGTAGAGTGCTGTCGGGTCCTGGAGTATTCTGTAGGGTTCCAGAGGGGCTGGTAGGGTTCCGTCAAGATCTGTAGGGTTCCCTAGGGGCCCGTGGAGTCCCGTAGATTTCCGTAGGGACCTGTAGGGTTGTGTAAGTGCCCGCAGGAGTCTGTAGGAGTCTGTGGGATTCTGTAAGGTTCCGGAGGGTTCTGCAGGGTTCCGTAGGGGCGCGTAGAGTTCCGTAGTGGCTGGTAAAGTTCCGTAGGGCCCTGTACCGTTCCGTAACTGCCTGCAAGGGTCTTTAGGCTTCCGTAGGGGCTGGTAGGGTTCCATAAAGTTCCGTGGGTTCCTGCAGAGTTCTGCAAGTGCCCGCAAGGGCCTGTAGGGGCCCACAGTGTTTCTGTCAGGTTCCGTAGAGTTCCGTAGGGGCCATAGGTTTCCGTAGTGGCTGGTAGTATTCCGTAGGGGTCTGTAGGGTTCCGTAGGCACCTGCAGTGTTCTGTAGGAGCCCATAGGGTTTTAGTGAGGTTCCGTTGTGTTGCTAAGGGTCTTGTAGAGTGCTGTCGGGTCCTGGAGTATTCTGTAGGGTTCCAGAGGGGCTCGTAAGGTTCCGTCGAAATCTGTAGACTTCCCTAGGGGCCCGTGGAGTCCCGTAGATTTCCGTAGGGACCTGTAGGGTTGTGTAAGTGCCCGCAGGAGTCTGTAGGAGTCTGTGGGATTCTGTAAGGTTCCGGAGGGTTCTGCAGGGTTCCGTAGGGGCCCGTAGAGTTCCGTAGTGGCTGGTAAAGTTCCGTAGGGCCCTGTGGGGTTCTGTATGGACCTGTAGGGTTCCGTAGGGGCCTGCAGGGTTCTGTAAGTGCCAGCAGGTGTCTGTAGGGTTCCGTAGGGGTCTGTAGGGTTCCGTAGGCACCTGCAGTGTTCTGTAGGAGCCCATAGGGTTTTAGTGAGGTTCCGTTGTGTCGCTAAGGGTCTTGTAGAGTGCTGTCGGGTCCTGGAGTATTCTGTAGGGTTCCAGAGGGGCTCGTAGGGTTCCGTCAAGATCTGTAGGGTTCCCTAGGGGCCCGTAGAGTCCCGTAGATTTCCGTAGGGACCTGTAGGGTTGTGTAAGTGCCCGCAGGGGTTGGTAGGAGCTTGTAGGGTTCCATATGTTTCCGGAGGGTTGTGTAGGGTTCCGTAGGGGCCGGTGGTGTTCCCTAGGGACCTGTAGAGTCTCGTACGGTTCCGTAGGGGCCTGTAGAGTCTCGTACAGTTCCATAGGGTCCTGTAGGTTTCCATAAGCGCCCGCAGAGGTCTGAAGGGGCCCGTACTGTTCCGTAAGGATCCATAGGGTTCCATAGAGCTTCGTAGGTTCCCTAGAGGCCTGTAGAGTACCGCAGGAGCCAGTAGTGTTCTGTAGGGGCCCGTAGGGTTCCTTCCATAGGGGCTGGCAGTGTTCCGTAAGGGCCTGTAGGGTTGTGTAAGTGCCCGCAGGAGTCTGTGGGATTCTGTAAGGTTCCGGAGGGTTCTGCAGGGTTCCGTAGGGGCCCGTAGAGTTCCGTAGTGGCTGGTAAAGTTCCGTAGGGCCCTGTGGGGTTCTGTATGGACCTGTAGGGTTCCGTAGGGGCCTGCAGGGTTCTGTAAGTGCCAGCAGGTGTCTGTAGGGTTCCGTAGGGGTCTGTAGGGTTCCGTAGGCACCTGCAGTGTTCTGTAGGAGCCCATAGGGTTTTAGTGAGGTTCCGTTGTGTCGCTAAGGGTCTTGTAGAGTGCTGTCGGGTCCTGGAGTATTCTGTAGGGTTCCAGAGGGGCTCGTAGGGTTCCGTCAAGATCTGTAGGGTTCCCTAGGGGCCCGTGGAGTCCCGTAGATTTCCGTAGGAACCTGTAGGGTTGTGTAAGTGCCCGCAGGAGTCTGTAGGAGTCTGTGGGATTCTGTAAGGTTCCGGAGGGTTCTGCAGGGTTCCGTAGGGGCCCGTAGAGTTCCGTAGTGGCTGGTAAAGTTCCGTAGGGCCCTGTACCGTTCCGTAACTGCCTGCAAGGGTCTTTAGGCTTCCGTAGGGGCTGGTAGGGTTCCATAAAGTTCCGTGGGTTCCTGCAGAGTTCTGCAAGTGCCCGCAAGGGCCTGTAGGGGCCCACAGTGTTTCTGTCAGGTTCCGTAGAGTTCCGTAGGGGCCATAGGTTTCCGTAGTGGCTGGTAGTATTCCGTAGGGGTCTGTAGGGTTCCGTAGGCACCTGCAGTGTTCTGTAGGAGCCCATAGGGTTTTAGTGAGGTTCCGTTGTGTTGCTAAGGGTCTTGTAGAGTGCTGTCGGGTCCTGGAGTATTCTGTAGGGTTCCAGAGGGGCTCGTAGGGTTCCGTCAAGATCTGTAGGGTTCCCTAGGGGCCCGTAGAGTCCCGTAGATTTCCGTAGGGACCTGTAGGGTTGTGTAAGTGCCCGCAGGGGTTGGTAGGAGCTTGTAGGGTTCCATATGTTTCCAGAGGGTTGTGTAGGGTTCCGTAGGGGCCGGTGGTGTTCCCTAGGGACCTGTAGAGTCTCGTACGGTTCCGTAGGGGCCTGTAGAGTCTCGTACAGTTCCATAGGGTCCTGTAGGTTTCCATAAGCGCCCGCAGAGGTCTGAAGGGGCCCGTACTGTTCCGTAAGGATCCATAGGGTTCCGTAGAGCTTCGTAGGTTCCCTAGAGGCCTGTAGAGTACCGCAGGAGCCAGTAGTGTTCTGTAGGGGCCCGTAGGGTTCCTTCCATAGGGGCTGGCAGTGTTCCGTAAGGGCCTGTAGGGTTGTGTAAGTGCCCGCAGGAGTCTGTGGGATTCTGTAAGGTTCCGGAGGGTTCTGCAGGGTTCCGTAGGGGCCCGTAGAGTTCCGTAGTGGCTGGTAAAGTTCCGTAGGGCCCTGTGGGGTTCTGTATGGACCTGTAGGGTTCCGTAGGGGCCTGCAGGGTTCTGTAAGTGCCAGCAGGTGTCTGTAGGGTTCCGTAGGGGTCTGTAGGGTTCCGTAGGCACCTGCAGTGTTCTGTAGGAGCCCATAGGGTTTTAGTGAGGTTCCGTTGTGTCGCTAAGGGTCTTGTAGAGTGCTGTCGGGTCCTGGAGTATTCTGTAGGGTTCCAGAGGGGCTCGTAGGGTTCCGTCAAGATCTGTAGGGTTCCCTAGGGGCCCGTGGAGTCCCGTAGATTTCCGTAGGGACCTGTAGGGTTGTGTAAGTGCCCGCAGGAGTCTGTAGGAGTCTGTGGGATTCTGTAAGGTTCCGGAGGGTTCTGCAGGGTTCCGTAGGGGCGCGTAGAGTTCCGTAGTGGCTGGTAAAGTTCCGTAGGGCCCTGTACCGTTCCGTAACTGCCTGCAAGGGTCTTTAGGCTTCCGTAGGGGCTGGTAGGGTTCCATAAAGTTCCGTGGGTTCCTGCAGAGTTCTGCAAGTGCCCGCAAGGGCCTGTAGGGGCCCACAGTGTTTCTGTCAGGTTCCGTAGAGTTCCGTAGGGGCCATAGGTTTCCGTAGTGGCTGGTAGTATTCCGTAGGGGTCTGTAGGGTTCCGTAGGCACCTGCAGTGTTCTGTAGGAGCCCATAGGGTTTTAGTGAGGTTCCGTTGTGTTGCTAAGGGTCTTGTAGAGTGCTGTCGGGTCCTGGAGTATTCTGTAGGGTTCCAGAGGGGCTCGTAAGGTTCCGTCGAAATCTGTAGACTTCCCTAGGGGCCCGTGGAGTCCCGTAGATTTCCGTAGGGACCTGTAGGGTTGTGTAAGTGCCCGCAGGAGTCTGTAGGAGTCTGTGGGATTCTGTAAGGTTCCGGAGGGTTCTGCAGGGTTCCGTAGGGGCCCGTAGAGTTCCGTAGTGGCTGGTAAAGTTCCGTAGGGCCCTGTGGGGTTCTGTATGGACCTGTAGGGTTCCGTAGGCGCCTGCAGTGTTCTGTAGGAGCCCATAGGGTTTTAGTGAGGTTCCGTTGTGTTGCTAAGGGTCTTGTAGAGTGCTGTCGGGTCCTGGAGTATTCTGTAGGGTTCCAGAGGGGCTCGTAGGGTTCCGTCAAGATCTGTAGGGTTCCCTAGGGGCCCGTGGAGTCCCGTAGATTTCCGTAGGGACCTGTAGGGTTGTGTAAGTGCCCGCAGGAGTCTGTAGGAGTCTGTGGGATTCTGTAAGGTTCCGGAGGGTTCTGCAGGGTTCCGTAGGGGCCCGTAGAGTTCCGTAGTGGCTGGTAAAGTTCCGTAGGGCCCTCTACCGTTCCGTAACTGCCTGCAAGGGTCTTTAGGCTTCCGTAGGGGCTGGTAGGGTTCCATAAAGTTCCGTGGGTTCCTGCAGAGTTCTGCAAGTGCCCGCAAGGGCCTGTAGGGGCCCACAGTGTTTCTGTCAGGTTCCGTAGAGTTCCGTAGGGGCCATAGGTTTCCGTAGTGGCTGGTAGTATTCCGTAGGGGTCTGTAGGGTTCCGTAGGCACCTGCAGTGTTCTGTAGGAGCCCATAGGGTTTTAGTGAGGTTCCGTTGTGTTGCTAAGGGTCTTGTAGAGTGCTGTCGGGTCCTGGAGTATTCTGTAGGGTTCCAGAGGGGCTCGTAGGGTTCCGTCAAGATCTGTAGGGTTCCCTAGGGGCCCGTAGAGTCCCGTAGATTTCCGTAGGGACCTGTAGGGTTGTGTAAGTGCCCGCAGGGGTTGGTAGGAGCTTGTAGGGTTCTATATGTTTCCGGAGGGTTGTGTAGGGTTCCGTAGGGGCCGGTGGTGTTCCCTAGGGACCTGTAGAGTCTCGTACGGTTCCGTAGGGGCCTGTAGAGTCTCGTACAGTTCCGTAGGGTCCTGTAGGTTTCCATAAGTGCCCGCAGAGGTCTGAAGGGGCCCGTACTGTTCCGTAAGGATCCATAGGGTTCCGTAGAGCTTCGTAGGTTCCCTAGAGGCCTGTAGAGTACCGCAGGAGCCAGTAGTGTTCTGTAGGGGCCCGTAGGGTTCCTTCCATAGGGGCTGGCAGTGTTCCGTAAGGGCCTGTAGGGTTGTGTAAGTGCCCGCAGGAGTCTGTGGGATTCTGTAAGGTTCCGGAGGGTTCTGCAGGGTTCCGTAGGGGCCCGTAGAGTTCCGTAGTGGCTGGTAAAGTTCCGTAGGGCCCTGTGGGGTTCTGTATGGACCTGTAGGGTTCCGTAGGGGCCTGCAGGGTTCTGTAAGTGCCAGCAGGTGTCTGTAGGGTTCCGTAGCGGTCTGTAGGGTTCCGTAGGCGCCTGCAGTGTTCTGTAGGAGCCCATAGGGTTTTAGTGAGGTTCCGTTGTGTTGCTAAGGGTCTTGTAGAGTGCTGTCGGGTCCTGGAGTATTCTGTAGGGTTCCAGAGGGGCTGGTAGGGTTCCGTCAAAATCTGTAGGGTTCCCTAGTGGCCCGTGGAGTCCCGTAGATTTCCGTAGGGACCTGTAGGGTTGTGTAAGTGCCCGCAGGAGTCTGTAGGAGTCTGTGGGATTCTGTAAGGTTCCGGAGGGTTCTGCAGGGTTCCGTAGGGGCCCGTAGAGTTCCGTAGTGGCTGGTAAAGTTCCGTAGGGCCCTGTGGGGTTCTGTATGGACCTGTAGGGTTCCGTAGGCGCCTGCAGTGTTCTGTAGGAGCCCATAGGGTTTTAGTGAGGTTCCGTTGTGTTGCTAAGGGTCTTGTAGAGTGCTGTCGGGTCCTGGAGTATTCTGTAGGGTTCCAGAGGGGCTCGTAGGGTTCCGTCAAGATCTGTAGGGTTCCCTAGGGGCCCGTGGAGTCCCGTAGATTTCCGTAGGGACCTGTAGGGTTGTGTAAGTGCCCGCAGGAGTCTGTAGGAGTCTGTGGGATTCTGTAAGGTTCCGGAGGGTTCTGCAGGGTTCCGTAGGGGCCCGTAGAGTTCCGTAGTGGCTGGTAAAGTTCCGTAGGGCCCTGTACCGTTCCGTAACTGCCTGCAAGGGTCTTTAGGCTTCCGTAGGGGCTGGTAGGGTTCCATAAAGTTCCGTGGGTTCCTGCAGAGTTCTGCAAGTGCCCGCAAGGGCCTGTAGGGGCCCACAGTGTTTCTGTCAGGTTCCGTAGAGTTCCGTAGGGGCCATAGGTTTCCGTAGTGGCTGGTAGTATTCCGTAGGGGTCTGTAGGGTTCCGTAGGCACCTGCAGTGTTCTGTAGGAGCCCATAGGGTTTTAGTGAGGTTCCGTTGTGTTGCTAAGGGTCTTGTAGAGTGCTGTCGGGTCCTGGAGTATTCTGTAGGGTTCCAGAGGGGCTCGTAGGGTTCCGTCAAGATCTGTAGGGTTCCCTAGGGGCCCGTAGAGTCCCGTAGATTTCCGTAGGGACCTGTAGGGTTGTGTAAGTGCCCGCAGGGGTTGGTAGGAGCTTGTAGGGTTCTATATGTTTCCGGAGGGTTGTGTAGGGTTCCGTAGGGGCCGGTGGTGTTCCCTAGGGACCTGTAGAGTCTCGTACGGTTCCGTAGGGGCCTGTAGAGTCTCGTACAGTTCCGTAGGGTCCTGTAGGTTTCCATAAGTGCCCGCAGAGGTCTGAAGGGGCCCGTACTGTTCCGTAAGGATCCATAGGGTTCCGTAGAGCTTCGTAGGTTCCCTAGAGGCCTGTAGAGTACCGCAGGAGCCAGTAGTGTTCTGTAGGGGCCCGTAGGGTTCCTTCCATAGGGGCTGGCAGTGTTCCGTAAGGGCCTGTAGGGTTGTGTAAGTGCCCGCAGGAGTCTGTGGGATTCTGTAAGGTTCCGGAGGGTTCTGCAGGGTTCCGTAGGGGCCCGTAGAGTTCCGTAGTGGCTGGTAAAGTTCCGTAGGGCCCTGTGGGGTTCTGTATGGACCTGTAGGGTTCCGTAGGGGCCTGCAGGGTTCTGTAAGTGCCAGCAGGTGTCTGTAGGGTTCCGTAGCGGTCTGTAGGGTTCCGTAGGCGCCTGCAGTGTTCTGTAGGAGCCCATAGGGTTTTAGTGAGGTTCCGTTGTGTTGTTAAGGGTCTTGTAGAGTGCTGTCGGGTCCTGGAGTATTCTGTAGGGTTCCAGAGGGGCTGGTAGGGTTCCGTCAAAATCTGTAGGGTTCCCTAGGGGCCCGTGGAGTCCCGTAGATTTCCGTAGGGACCTGTAGGGTTGTGTAAGTGCCCGCAGGAGTCTTTAGGAGTCTGTGGGATTCTGTAAGGTTCCGGAGGGTTCTGCAGGGTTCCGTAGGGGCCCGTAGAGTTCCGTAGTGGCTGGTAAAGTTCCGTAGGGCCCTGTACCGTTCCGTAACTGCCTGCAAGGGTCTTTAGGCTTCCGTAGGGGCTGGTAGGGTTCCATAAAGTTCCATGGGTTCCTGCAGAGTTCTGCAAGTGCCCGCAAGGGCCTGTAGGGGCCCACAGTGTTTCTGTCAGGTTCCGTAGAGTTCCGTAGGGGCCATAGGTTTCCGTAGTGGCTGGTAGTATTCCGTAGGGGTCTGTAGGGTTCCGTAGGCACCTGCAGTGTTCTGTAGGAGCCCATAGGGTTTTAGTGAGGTTCCGTTGTGTTGCTAAGGGTCTTGTAGAGTGCTGTCGGGTCCTGGAGTATTCTGTAGGGTTCCAGAGGGGCTCGTAGGGTTCCGTCAAGATCTGTAGGGTTCCCTAGGGGCCCGTAGAGTCCCGTAGATTTCCGTAGGGACCTGTAGGGTTGTGTAAGTGCCCGCAGGGGTTGGTAGGAGCTTGTAGGGTGCCATATGTTTCCGGAGGGTTGTGTAGGGTTCCGTAGGGGCCGGTGGTGTTCCCTAGGGACCTGTAGAGTCTCGTACGGTTCCGTAGGGGCCTGTAGAGTCTCGTACAGTTCCGTAGGGTCCGGTAGGTTTCCATAAGTGCCCGCAGAGGTCTGAAGGGGCCCGTACTGTTCCGTAAGGATCCATAGGGTTCCGTAGAGCTTCGTAGGTTCCCTAGAGGCCTGTAGAGTACCGCAGGAGCCAGTAGTGTTCTGTAGGGGCCCGTAGGGTTCCTTCCATAGGGGCTGGCAGTGTTCCGTAAGGGCCTGTAGGGTTGTGTAAGTGCCCGCAGGAGTCTGTGGGATTCTGTAAGGTTCCGGAGGGTTCTGCAGGGTTCCGTAGGGGCCCGTAGAGTTCCGTAGTGGCTGGTAAAGTTCCGTAGGGCCCTGTGGGGTTCTGTATGGACCTGTAGGGTTCCGTAGGGGCCTGCAGGGTTCTGTAAGTGCCAGCAGGTGTCTGTAGGGTTCCGTAGCGGTCTGTAGGGTTCCGTAGGCGCCTGCAGTGTTCTGTAGGAGCCCATAGGGTTTTAGTGAGGTTCCGTTGTGTTGCTAAGGGTCTTGTAGAGTGCTGTCGGGTCCTGGAGTATTCTGTAGGGTTCCAGAGGGGCTGGTAGGGTTCCGTCAAAATCTGTAGGGTTCCCTAGTGGCCCGTGGAGTCCCGTAGATTTCCGTAGGGACCTGTAGGGTTGTGTAAGTGCCCGCAGGAGTCTGTAGGAGTCTGTGGGATTCTGTAAGGTTCCGGAGGGTTCTGCAGGGTTCCGTAGGGGCCCGTAGAGTTCCGTAGTGGCTGGTAAAGTTCCGTAGGGCCCTCTACTGTTCCGTAACTGCCTGCAAGGGTCTTTAGGCTTCCGTAGGGGCTGGTAGGGTTCCATAAAGTTCCATGGGTTCCTGCAGAGTTCTGCAAGTGCCCGCAAGGGCCTGTAGGGGCCCACAGTGTTTCTGTCAGGTTCCGTAGAGTTCCGTAGGGGCCATAGGTTTCCGTAGTGGCTGGTAGTATTCCGTAGGGGTCTGTAGGGTTCCGTAGGCACCTGCAGTGTTCTGTAGGAGCCCATAGGGTTTTAGTGAGGTTCCGTTGTGTTGCTAAGGGTCTTGTAGAGTGCTGTCGGGTCCTGGAGTATTCTGTAGGGTTCCAGAGGGGCTCGTAGGGTTCCGTCAAGATCTGTAGGGTTCCCTAGGGGCCCGTAGAGTCCCGTAGATTTCCGTAGGGACCTGTAGGGTTGTGTAAGTGCCCGCAGGGGTTGGTAGGAGCTTGTAGGGTGCCATATGTTTCCGGAGGGTTGTGTAGGGTTCCGTAGGGGCCGGTGGTGTTCCCTAGGGACCTGTAGAGTCTCGTACGGTTCCGTAGGGGCCTGTAGAGTCTCGTACAGTTCCGTAGGGTCCGGTAGGTTTCCATAAGTGCCCGCAGAGGTCTGAAGGGGCCCGTACTGTTCCGTAAGGATCCATAGGGTTCCGTAGAGCTTCGTAGGTTCCCTAGAGGCCTGTAGAGTACCGCAGGAGCCAGTAGTGTTCTGTAGGGGCCCGTAGGGTTCCTTCCATAGGGGCTGGCAGTGTTCCGTAAGGGCCTGTAGGGTTGTGTAAGTGCCCGCAGGAGTCTGTGGGATTCTGTAAGGTTCCGGAGGGTTCTGCAGGGTTCCGTAGGGGCCCGTAGAGTTCCGTAGTGGCTGGTAAAGTTCCGTAGGGCCCTGTGGGGTTCTGTATGGACCTGTAGGGTTCCGTAGGGGCCTGCAGGGTTCTGTAAGTGCCAGCAGGTGTCTGTAGGGTTCCGTAGCGGTCTGTAGGGTTCCGTAGGCGCCTGCAGTGTTCTGTAGGAGCCCATAGGGTTTTAGTGAGGTTCCGTTGTGTTGCTAAGGGTCTTGTAGAGTGCTGTCGGGTCCTGGAGTATTCTGTAGGGTTCCAGAGGGGCTGGTAGGGTTCCGTCAAAATCTGTAGGGTTCCCTAGTGGCCCGTGGAGTCCCGTAGATTTCCGTAGGGACCTGTAGGGTTGTGTAAGTGCCCGCAGGAGTCTGTAGGAGTCTGTGGGATTCTGTAAGGTTCCGGAGGGTTCTGCAGGGTTCCGTAGGGGCCCGTAGAGTTCCGTAGTGGCTGGTAAAGTTCCGTAGGGCCCTCTACCGTTCCGTAACTGCCTGCAAGGGTCTTTAGGCTTCCGTAGGGGCTGGTAGGGTTCCATAAAGTTCCATGGGTTCCTGCAGAGTTCTGCAAGTGCCCGCAAGGGCCTGTAGGGGCCCACAGTGTTTCTGTCAGGTTCCGTAGAGTTCCGTAGGGGCCATAGGTTTCCGTAGTGGCTGGTAGTATTCCGTAGGGGTCTGTAGGGTTCCGTAGGCACCTGCAGTGTTCTGTAGGAGCCCATAGGGTTTTAGTGAGGTTCCGTTGTGTTGCTAAGGGTCTTGTAGAGTGCTGTCGGGTCCTGGAGTATTCTGTAGGGTTCCAGAGGGGCTCGTAGGGTTCCGTCAAGATCTGTAGGGTTCCCTAGGGGCCCGTAGAGTCCCATAGATTTCCGTAGGGACCTGTAGGGTTGTGTAAGTGCCCGCAGGGGTTGGTAGGAGCTTGTAGGGTTCCATATGTTTCCGGAGGGTTGTGTAGGGTTCCGTAGGGGCCGGTGGTGTTCCCAAGGGACCTGTAGAGTCTCGTACGGTTCCGTAGGGGCCTGTAGAGTCTCGTACAGTTCCGTAGGGTCCTGTAGGTTTCCATAAGTGCCCGCAGAGGTCTGAAGGGGCCCGTACTGTTCCGTAAGGATCCATAGGGTTCCGTAGAGCTTCGTAGGTTCCCTAGAGGCCTGTAGAGTACCGCAGGAGCCAGTAGTGTTCTGTAGGGGCCCGTAGGGTTCCTTCCATAGGGGCTGGCAGTGTTCCGTAAGGGCCTGTAGGGTTGTGTAAGTGCCCGCAGGAGTCTGTGGGATTCTGTAAGGTTCCGGAGGGTTCTGCAGGGTTCCGTAGGGGCCCGTAGAGTTCCGTAGTGGCTGGTAAAGTTCCGTAGGGCCCTGTGGGGTTCTGTATGGACCTGTAGGGTTCCGTAGGGGCCTGCAGGGTTCTGTAAGTGCCAGCAGGTGTCTGTAGGGTTCCGTAGCGGTCTGTAGGGTTCCGTAGGCGCCTGCAGTGTTCTGTAGGAGCCCATAGGGTTTTAGTGAGGTTCCGTTGTGTTGCTAAGGGTCTTGTAGAGTGCTGTCGGGTCCTGGAGTATTCTGTAGGGTTCCAGAGGGGCTGGTAGGGTTCCGTCAAGATCTGTAGGGTTCCCTAGTGGCCCGTGGAGTCCCGTAGATTTCCGTAGGGACCTGTAGGGTTGTGTAAGTGCCCGCAGGAGTCTTTAGGAGTCTGTGGGATTCTGTAAGGTTCCGGAGGGTTCTGCAGGGTTCCGTAGGGGCCCGTAGAGTTCCGTAGTGGCTGGTAAAGTTCCGTAGGGCCCTGTACCGTTCCGTAACTGCCTGCAAGGGTCTTTAGGCTTCCGTAGGGGCTGGTAGGGTTCCATAAAGTTCCATGGGTTCCTGCAGAGTTCTGCAAGTGCCCGCAAGGGCCTGTAGGGGCCCACAGTGTTTCTGTCAGGTTCCGTAGAGTTCCGTAGAGGCCATAGGTTTCCGTAGTGGCTGGTAGTATTCCGTAGGGGTCTGTAGGGTTCCGTAGGCACCTGCAGTGTTCTGTAGGAGCCCATAGGGTTTTAGTGAGGTTCCGTTGTGTTGCTAAGGGTCTTGTAGAGTGCTGTCGGGTCCTGGAGTATTCTGTAGGGTTCCAGAGGGGCTCGTAGGGTTCCGTCAAGATCTGTAGGGTTCCCTAGTGGCCCGTGGAGTCCCGTAGATTTCCGTAGGGCCCTGTAGGGTTGTGTAAGTGCCCGCAGGAGTCTGTAGGAGTCTGTGGGATTCTGTAAGGTTCCGGAGGGTTCTGCAGGGTTCCGTAGGGGCCCGTAGAGTTCCGTAGTGGCTGGTAAAGTTCCGTAGGGCCCTGTACCGTTCCGTAACTGCCTGCAAGGGTCTTTAGGCTTCCGTAGGGGCTGGTAGGGTTCCATAAAGTTCCGTGGGTTCCTGCAGAGTTCTGCAAGTGCCCGCAAGGGCCTGTAGGGGCCCACAGTGTTTCTGTCAGGTTCCGTAGAGTTCCGTAGGGGCCATAGGTTTCCGTAGTGGCTGGTAGTATTCCGTAGGGGTCTGTAGGGTTCCGTAGGCACCTGCAGTGTTCTGTAGGAGCCCATAGGGTTTTAGTGAGGTTCCGTTGTGTTGCTAAGGGTCTTGTAGAGTGCTGTCGGGTCCTGGAGTATTCTGTAGGGTTCCAGAGGGGCTCGTAGGGTTCCGTCAAGATCTGTAGGGTTCCCTAGGGGCCCGTAGAGTCCCGTAGATTTCCGTAGGGACCTGTAGGGTTGTGTAAGTGCCCGCAGGGGTTGGTAGGAGCTTGTAGGGTTCCATATGTTTCCGGAGGGTTGTGTAGGGTTCCGTAGGGGCCGGTGGTGTTCCCTAGGGACCTGTAGAGTCTCGTACGGTTCCGTAGGGGCCTGTAGAGTCTCGTACAGTTCCGTAGGGTCCTGTAGGTTTCCATAAGCGCCCGCAGAGGTCTGAAGGGGCCCGTACTGTTCCGTAAGGATCCATAGGGTTCCATAGAGCTTCGTAGGTTCCCTAGAGGCCTGTAGAGTACCGCAGGAGCCAGTAGTGTTCTGTAGGGGCCCGTAGGGTTCCTTCCATAGGGGCTGGCAGTGTTCCGTAAGGGCCTGTAGGGTTGTGTAAGTGCCCGCAGGAGTCTGTGGGATTCTGTAAGGTTCCGGAGGGTTCTGCAGGGTTCCGTAGGGGCCCGTAGAGTTCCGTAGTGGCTGGTAAAGTTCCGTAGGGCCCTGTGGGGTTCTGTATGGACCTGTAGGGTTCCGTAGGGGCCTGCAGGGTTCTGTAAGTGCCAGCAGGTGTCTGTAGGGTTCCGTAGGGGTCTGTAGGGTTCCGTAGGCGCCTGCAGTGTTCTGTAGGAGCCCATAGGGTTTTAGTGAGGTTCCGTTGTGTCGCTAAGGGTCTTGTAGAGTGCTGTCGGGTCCTGGAGTATTCTGTAGGGTTCCAGAGGGGCTCGTAGGGTTCCGTCAAGATCTGTAGGGTTCCCTAGGGGCCCGTAGAGTCCCGTAGATTTCCGTAGGGACCTGTAGGGTTGTGTAAGTGCCCGCAGGAGTCTGTAGGAGTCTGTGGGATTCTGTAAGGTTCCGGAGGGTTCTGCAGGGTTCCGTAGGGGCCCGTAGAGTTCCGTAGTGGCTGGTAAAGTTCCGTAGGGCCCTGTACCGTTCCGTAACTGCCTGCAAGGGTCTTTAGGCTTCCGTAGGGGCTGGTAGGGTTCCATAAAGTTCCGTGGGTTCCTGCAGAGTTCTGCAAGTGCCCGCAAGGGCCTGTAGGGGCCCACAGTGTTTCTGTCAGGTTCCGTAGAGTTCCGTAGGGGCCATAGGTTTCCGTAGTGGCTGGTAGTATTCCGTAGGGGTCTGTAGGGTTCCGTAGGCACCTGCAGTGTTCTGTAGGAGCCCATAGGGTTTTAGTGAGGTTCCGTTGTGTTGCTAAGGGTCTTGTAGAGTGCTGTCGGGTCCTGGAGTATTCTGTAGGGTTCCAGAGGGGCTCGTAGGGTTCCGTCAAGATCTGTAGGGTTCCCTAGGGGCCCGTAGAGTCCCGTAGATTTCCGTAGGGACCTGTAGGGTTGTGTAAGTGCCCGCAGGGGTTGGTAGGAGCTTGTAGGGTTCCATATGTTTCCAGAGGGTTGTGTAGGGTTCCGTAGGGGCCGGTGGTGTTCCCTAGGGACCTGTAGAGTCTCGTACGGTTCCGTAGGGGCCTGTAGAGTCTCGTACAGTTCCATAGGGTCCTGTAGGTTTCCATAAGCGCCCGCAGAGGTCTGAAGGGGCCCGTACTGTTCCGTAAGGATCCATAGGGTTCCATAGAGCTTCGTAGGTTCCCTAGAGGCCTGTAGAGTACCGCAGGAGCCAGTAGTGTTCTGTAGGGGCCCGTAGGGTTCCTTCCATAGGGGCTGGCAGTGTTCCGTAAGGGCCTGTAGGGTTGTGTAAGTGCCCGCAGGAGTCTGTGGGATTCTGTAAGGTTCCGGAGGGTTCTGCAGGGTTCCGTAGGGGCCCGTAGAGTTCCGTAGTGGCTGGTAAAGTTCCGTAGGGCCCTGTGGGGTTCTGTATGGACCTGTAGGGTTCCGTAGGGGCCTGCAGGGTTCTGTAAGTGCCAGCAGGTGTCTGTAGGGTTCCGTAGGGGTCTGTAGGGTTCCGTAGGCACCTGCAGTGTTCTGTAGGAGCCCATAGGGTTTTAGTGAGGTTCCGTTGTGTCGCTAAGGGTCTTGTAGAGTGCTGTCGGGTCCTGGAGTATTCTGTAGGGTTCCAGAGGGGCTCGTAGGGTTCCGTCAAGATCTGTAGGGTTCCCTAGGGGCCCGTGGAGTCCCGTAGATTTCCGTAGGGACCTGTAGGGTTGTGTAAGTGCCCGCAGGAGTCTGTAGGAGTCTGTGGGATTCTGTAAGGTTCCGGAGGGTTCTGCAGGGTTCCGTAGGGGCCCGTAGAGTTCCGTAGTGGCTGGTAAAGTTCCGTAGGGCCCTGTACCGTTCCGTAACTGCCTGCAAGGGTCTTTAGGCTTCCGTAGGGGCTGGTAGGGTTCCATAAAGTTCCATGGGTTCCTGCAGAGTTCTGCAAGTGCCCGCAAGGGCCTGTAGGGGCCCACAGTGTTTCTGTCAGGTTCCGTAGAGTTCCGTAGGGGCCATAGGTTTCCGTAGTGGCTGGTAGTATTCCGTAGGGGTCTGTAGGGTTCCGTAGGCACCTGCAGTGTTCTGTAGGAGCCCATAGGGTTTTAGTGAGGTTCCGTTGTGTTGCTAAGGGTCTTGTAGAGTGCTGTCGGGTCCTGGAGTATTCTGTAGGGTTCCAGAGGGGCTCGTAGGGTTCCGTCAAGATCTGTAGGGTTCCCTAGGGGCCCGTAGAGTCCCATAGATTTCCGTAGGGACCTGTAGGGTTGTGTAAGTGCCCGCAGGGGTTGGTAGGAGCTTGTAGGGTTCCATATGTTTCCGGAGGGTTGTGTAGGGTTCCGTAGGGGCCGGTGGTGTTCCCAAGGGACCTGTAGAGTCTCGTACGGTTCCGTAGGGGCCTGTAGAGTCTCGTACAGTTCCGTAGGGTCCTGTAGGTTTCCATAAGTGCCCGCAGAGGTCTGAAGGGGCCCGTACTGTTCCGTAAGGATCCATAGGGTTCCGTAGAGCTTCGTAGGTTCCCTAGAGGCCTGTAGAGTACCGCAGGAGCCAGTAGTGTTCTGTAGGGGCCCGTAGGGTTCCTTCCATAGGGGCTGGCAGTGTTCCGTAAGGGCCTGTAGGGTTGTGTAAGTGCCCGCAGGAGTCTGTGGGATTCTGTAAGGTTCCGGAGGGTTCTGCAGGGTTCCGTAGGGGCCCGTAGAGTTCCGTAGTGGCTGGTAAAGTTCCGTAGGGCCCTGTGGGGTTCTGTATGGACCTGTAGGGTTCCGTAGGGGCCTGCAGGGTTCTGTAAGTGCCAGCAGGTGTCTGTAGGGTTCCGTAGCGGTCTGTAGGGTTCCGTAGGCGCCTGCAGTGTTCTGTAGGAGCCCATAGGGTTTTAGTGAGGTTCCGTTGTGTTGCTAAGGGTCTTGTAGAGTGCTGTCGGGTCCTGGAGTATTCTGTAGGGTTCCAGAGGGGCTCGTAGGGTTCCGTCAAGATCTGTAGGGTTCCCTAGTGGCCCGTGGAGTCCCGTAGATTTCCGTAGGGACCTGTAGGGTTGTGTAAGTGCCCGCAGGAGTCTTTAGGAGTCTGTGGGATTCTGTAAGGTTCCGGAGGGTTCTGCAGGGTTCCGTAGGGGCCCGTAGAGTTCCGTAGTGGCTGGTAAAGTTCCGTAGGGCCCTGTACCGTTCCGTAACTGCCTGCAAGGGTCTTTAGGCTTCCGTAGGGGCTGGTAGGGTTCCATAAAGTTCCATGGGTTCCTGCAGAGTTCTGCAAGTGCCCGCAAGGGCCTGTAGGGGCCCACAGTGTTTCTGTCAGGTTCCGTAGAGTTCCGTAGAGGCCATAGGTTTCCGTAGTGGCTGGTAGTATTCCGTAGGGGTCTGTAGGGTTCCGTAGGCACCTGCAGTGTTCTGTAGGAGCCCATAGGGTTTTAGTGAGGTTCCGTTGTGTTGCTAAGGGTCTTGTAGAGTGCTGTCGGGTCCTGGAGTATTCTGTAGGGTTCCAGAGGGGCTCGTAGGGTTCCGTCAAGATCTGTAGGGTTCCCTAGTGGCCCGTGGAGTCCCGTAGATTTCCGTAGGGCCCTGTAGGGTTGTGTAAGTGCCCGCAGGAGTCTGTAGGAGTCTGTGGGATTCTGTAAGGTTCCGGAGGGTTCTGCAGGGTTCCGTAGGGGCGCGTAGAGTTCCGTAGTGGCTGGTAAAGTTCCGTAGGGCCCTGTACCGTTCCGTAACTGCCTGCAAGGGTCTTTAGGCTTCCGTAGGGGCTGGTAGGGTTCCATAAAGTTCCGTGGGTTCCTGCAGAGTTCTGCAAGTGCCCGCAAGGGCCTGTAGGGGCCCACAGTGTTTCTGTCAGGTTCCGTAGAGTTCCGTAGGGGCCATAGGTTTCCGTAGTGGCTGGTAGTATTCCGTAGGGGTCTGTAGGGTTCCGTAGGCACCTGCAGTGTTCTGTAGGAGCCCATAGGGTTTTAGTGAGGTTCCGTTGTGTTGCTAAGGGTCTTGTAGAGTGCTGTCGGGTCCTGGAGTATTCTGTAGGGTTCCAGAGGGGCTCGTAGGGTTCCGTCAAGATCTGTAGGGTTCCCTAGGGGCCCGTAGAGTCCCGTAGATTTCCGTAGGGACCTGTAGGGTTGTGTAAGTGCCCGCAGGGGTTGGTAGGAGCTTGTAGGGTTCCATATGTTTCCGGAGGGTTGTGTAGGGTTCCGTAGGGGCCGGTGGTGTTCCCTAGGGACCTGTAGAGTCTCGTACGGTTCCGTAGGGGCCTGTAGAGTCTCGTACAGTTCCGTAGGGTCCTGTAGGTTTCCATAAGCGCCCGCAGAGGTCTGAAGGGGCCCGTACTGTTCCGTAAGGATCCATAGGGTTCCGTAGAGCTTCGTAGGTTCCCTAGAGGCCTGTAGAGTACCGCAGGAGCCAGTAGTGTTCTGTAGGGGCCCGTAGGGTTCCTTCCATAGGAACTGGCAGTGTTCCGTAAGGGCCTGTAGGGTTGTGTAAGTGCCCGCAGGAGTCTGTAGGAGTCTGTGGGATTCTGTAAGGTTCCGGAGGGTTCTGCAGGGTTCCGTAGGGGCCCGTAGAGTTCCGTAGTAGCTGGTAAAGTTCCGTAGGGCCCTGTACCGTTCCGTAACTGCCTGCAAGGGTCTTTAGGCTTCCGTAGGGGCTGGTAGGGTTCCATAAAGTTCCGTGGGTTCCTGCAGAGTTCTGCAAGTGCCCGCAAGGGCCTGTAGGGGCCCACAGTGTTTCTGTCAGGTTCCGTAGAGTTCCGTAGGGGCCATAGGTTTCCGTAGTGGCTGGTAGTATTCCGTAGGGGTCTGTAGGGTTCCGTAGGCACCTGCAGTGTTCTGTAGGAGCCCATAGGGTTTTAGTGAGGTTCCGTTGTGTTGCTAAGGGTCTTGTAGAGTGCTGTCGGGTCCTGGAGTATTCTGTAGGGTTCCAGAGGGGCTCGTAGGGTTCCGTCAAGATCTGTAGGGTTCCCTAGGGGCCCGTAGAGTCCCGTAGATTTCCGTAGGGACCTGTAGGGTTGTGTAAGTGCCCGCAGGGGTTGGTAGGAGCTTGTAGGGTTCCATATGTTTCCGGAGGGTTGTGTAGGGTTCCGTAGGGGCCGGTGGTGTTCCCTAGGGACCTGTAGAGTCTCGTACGGTTCCGTAGGGGCCTGTAGAGTCTCGTACAGTTCCGTAGGGTCCTGTAGGTTTCCATAAGCGCCCGCAGAGGTCTGAAGGGGCCCGTACTGTTCCGTAAGGATCCATAGGGTTCCATAGAGCTTCGTAGGTTCCCTAGAGGCCTGTAGAGTACCGCAGGAGCCAGTAGTGTTCTGTAGGGGCCCGTAGGGTTCCTTCCATAGGGGCTGGCAGTGTTCCGTAAGGGCCTGTAGGGTTGTGTAAGTGCCCGCAGGAGTCTGTGGGATTCTGTAAGGTTCCGGAGGGTTCTGCAGGGTTCCGTAGGGGCCCGTAGAGTTCCGTAGTGGCTGGTAAAGTTCCGTAGGGCCCTGTGGGGTTCTGTATGGACCTGTAGGGTTCCGTAGGGGCCTGCAGGGTTCTGTAAGTGCCAGCAGGTGTCTGTAGGGTTCCGTAGGGGTCTGTAGGGTTCCGTAGGCGCCTGCAGTGTTCTGTAGGAGCCCATAGGGTTTTAGTGAGGTTCCGTTGTGTCGCTAAGGGTCTTGTAGAGTGCTGTCGGGTCCTGGAGTATTCTGTAGGGTTCCAGAGGGGCTCGTAGGGTTCCGTCAAGATCTGTAGGGTTCCCTAGGGGCCCGTAGAGTCCCGTAGATTTCCGTAGGGACCTGTAGGGTTGTGTAAGTGCCCGCAGGAGTCTGTAGGAGTCTGTGGGATTCTGTAAGGTTCCGGAGGGTTCTGCAGGGTTCCGTAGGGGCGCGTAGAGTTCCGTAGTGGCTGGTAAAGTTCCGTAGGGCCCTGTACCGTTCCGTAACTGCCTGCAAGGGTCTTTAGGCTTCCGTAGGGGCTGGTAGGGTTCCATAAAGTTCCGTGGGTTCCTGCAGAGTTCTGCAAGTGCCCGCAAGGGCCTGTAGGGGCCCACAGTGTTTCTGTCAGGTTCCGTAGAGTTCCGTAGGGGCCATAGGTTTCCGTAGTGGCTGGTAGTATTCCGTAGGGGTCTGTAGGGTTCCGTAGGCACCTGCAGTGTTCTGTAGGAGCCCATAGGGTTTTAGTGAGGTTCCGTTGTGTTGCTAAGGGTCTTGTAGAGTGCTGTCGGGTCCTGGAGTATTCTGTAGGGTTCCAGAGGGGCTCGTAAGGTTCCGTCGAAATCTGTAGGGTTCCCTAGGGGCCCGTGGAGTCCCGTAGATTTCCGTAGGGCCCTGTAGGGTTGTGTAAGTGCCCGCAGGGGTTGGTAGGAGCTTGTAGGGTGCCATATGTTTCCGGAGGGTTGTGTAGGGTTCCGTAGGGGCCGGTGATGTTCCCAAGGGACCTGTAGAGTCTCGTACGGTTCCGTAGGGGCCTGTAGAGTCTCGTACAGTTCCGTAGGGTCCTGTAGGTTTCCATAAGCGCCCGCAGAGGTCTGAAGGGGCCCGTACTGTTCCGTAAGGATCCATAGGGTTCCGTAGAGCTTCGTAGGTTCCCTAGAGGCCTGTAGAGTACCGCAGGAGCCAGTAGTGTTCTGTAGGGGCCCGTAGGGTTCCTTCCATAGGGGCTGGCAGTGTTCCGTAAGGGCCTGTAGGGTTGTGTAAGTGCCCGCAGGAGTCTGTGGGATTCTGTAAGGTTCCGGAGGGTTCTGCAGGGTTCCGTAGGGGCCCGTAGAGTTCCGTAGTGGCTGGTAAAGTTCCGTAGGGCCCTGTGGGGTTCTGTATGGACCTGTAGGGTTCCGTAGGGGCCTGCAGGGTTCTGTAAGTGCCAGCAGGTGTCTGTAGGGTTCCGTAGGGGTCTGTAGGGTTCCGTAGGCGCCTGCAGTGTTCTGTAGGAGCCCATAGGGTTTTAGTGAGGTTCCGTTGTGTCGCTAAGGGTCTTGTAGAGTGCCGTCGGGTCCTGGAGTATTCTGTAGGGTTCCAGAGGGGCTCGTAGGGTTCCGTCAAGATCTGTAGGGTTCCCTAGGGGCCCGTGGAGTCCCGTAGATTTCCGTAGGGACCTGTAGGGTTGTGTAAGTGCCCGCAGGAGTCTGTAGGAGTCTGTGGGATTCTGTAAGGTTCCGGAGGGTTCTGCAGGGTTCCGTAGGGGCCCGTAGAGTTCCGTAGTGGCTGGTAAAGTTCCGTAGGGCCCTCTACCGTTCCGTAACTGCCTGCAAGGGTCTTTAGGCTTCCGTAGGGGCTGGTAGGGTTCCATAAAGTTCCATGGGTTCCTGCAGAGTTCTGCAAGTGCCCGCAAGGGCCTGTAGGGGCCCACAGTGTTTCTGTCAGGTTCCGTAGAGTTCCGTAGGGGCCATAGGTTTCCGTAGTGGCTGGTAGTATTCCGTAGGGGTCTGTAGGGTTCCGTAGGCACCTGCAGTGTTCTGTAGGAGCCCATAGGGTTTTAGTGAGGTTCCGTTGTGTTGCTAAGGGTCTTGTAGAGTGCTGTCGGGTCCTGGAGTATTCTGTAGGGTTCCAGAGGGGCTCGTAGGGTTCCGTCAAGATCTGTAGGGTTCCCTAGGGGCCCGTAGAGTCCCATAGATTTCCGTAGGGACCTGTAGGGTTGTGTAAGTGCCCGCAGGGGTTGGTAGGAGCTTGTAGGGTTCCATATGTTTCCGGAGGGTTGTGTAGGGTTCCGTAGGGGCCGGTGGTGTTCCCAAGGGACCTGTAGAGTCTCGTACGGTTCCGTAGGGGCCTGTAGAGTCTCGTACAGTTCCGTAGGGTCCTGTAGGTTTCCATAAGCACCCGCAGAGGTCTGAAGGGGCCCGTACTGTTCCGTAAGGATCCATAGGGTTCCGTAGAGCTTCGTAGGTTCCCTAGAGGCCTGTAGAGTACCGCAGGAGCCAGTAGTGTTCTGTAGGGGCCCGTAGGGTTCCTTCCATAGGGGCTGGCAGTGTTCCGTAAGGGCCTGTAGGGTTGTGTAAGTGCCCGCAGGAGTCTGTAGGAGTCTGTGGGATTCTGTAAGGTTCCGGAGGGTTCTGCAGGGTTCCGTAGGGGCCCGTAGAGTTCCGTAGTGGCTGGTAAAGTTCCGTAGGGCCCTGTACCGTTCCGTAACTGCCTGCAAGGGTCTTTAGGCTTCCGTAGGGGCTGGTAGGGTTCCATAAAGTTCCGTGGGTTCCTGCAGAGTTCTGCAAGTGCCCGCAAGGGCCTGTAGGGGCCCACAGTGTTTCTGTCAGGTTCCGTAGAGTTCCGTAGGGGCCATAGGTTTCCGTAGTGGCTGGTAGTATTCCGTAGGGGTCTGTAGGGTTCCGTAGGCACCTGCAGTGTTCTGTAGGAGCCCATAGGGTTTTAGTGAGGTTCCGTTGTGTTGCTAAGGGTCTTGTAGAGTGCTGTCGGGTCCTGGAGTATTCTGTAGGGTTCCAGAGGGGCTCGTAGGGTTCCGTCAAGATCTGTAGGGTTCCCTAGGGGCCCGTAGAGTCCCGTAGATTTCCGTAGGGACCTGTAGGGTTGTGTAAGTGCCCGCAGGAGTCTGTGGGATTCTGTAAGGTTCCGGAGGGCTCTGCAGGGTTCCGTAGGGGCCCGTAGAGTTCCGTAGTGGCTGGTAAAGTTCCGTAGGGCCCTGTGGGGTTCTGTATGGACCTGTAGGGTTCCGTAGGGGCCTGCAGGGTTCTGTAAGTGCCAGCAGGTGTCTGTAGGGTTCCGTAGGGGTCTGTAGGGTTCCGTAGGCACCTGCAGTGTTCTGTAGGAGCCCATAGGGTTTTAGTGAGGTTCCGTTGTGTCGCTAAGGGTCTTGTAGAGTGCCGTCGGGTCCTGGAGTATTCTGTAGGGTTCCAGAGGGGCTCGTAGGGTTCCGTCAAGATCTGTAGGGTTCCCTAGGGGCCCGTGGAGTCCCGTAGATTTCCGTAGGGACCTGTAGGGTTGTGTAAGTGCCCGCAGGAGTCTGTAGGAGTCTGTGGGATTCTGTAAGGTTCCGGAGGGTTCTGCAGGGTTCCGTAGGGGCGCGTAGAGTTCCGTAGTGGCTGGTAAAGTTCCGTAGGGCCCTGTACCGTTCCGTAACTGCCTGCAAGGGTCTTTAGGCTTCCGTAGGGGCTGGTAGGGTTCCATAAAGTTCCGTGGGTTCCTGCAGAGTTCTGCAAGTGCCCGCAAGGGCCTGTAGGGGCCCACAGTGTTTTCTGTCAGGTTCCGTAGAGTTCCGTAGGGGCCATAGGTTTCCGTAGTGGCTGGTAGTATTCCGTAGGGGTCTGTAGGGTTCCGTAGGCACCTGCAGTGTTCTGTAGGAGCCCATAGGGTTTTAGTGAGGTTCCGTTGTGTTGCTAAGGGTCTTGTAGAGTGCTGTCGGGTCCTGGAGTATTCTGTAGGGTTCCAGAGGGGCTCGTAGGGTTCCGTCAAGATCTGTAGGGTTCCCTAGGGGCCCGTAGAGTCCCGTAGATTTCCGTAGGGCCCTGTAGGGTTGTGTAAGTGCCCGCAGGAGTCTGTGGGATTCTGTAAGGTTCCGGAGGGCTCTGCAGGGTTCCGTAGGGGCCCGTAGAGTTCCGTAGTGGCTGGTAAAGTTCCGTAGGGCCCTGTGGGGTTCTGTATGGACCTGTAGGGTTCCGTAGGGGCCTGCAGGGTTCTGTAAGTGCCAGCAGGTGTCTGTAGGGTTCCGTAGGGGTCTGTAGGGTTCCGTAGGCACCTGCAGTGTTCTGTAGGAGCCCATAGGGTTTTAGTGAGGTTCCGTTGTGTCGCTAAGGGTCTTGTAGAGTGCCGTCGGGTCCTGGAGTATTCTGTAGGGTTCCAGAGGGGCTCGTAGGGTTCCGTCAAGATCTGTAGGGTTCCCTAGGGGCCCGTGGAGTCCCGTAGATTTCCGTAGGGACCTGTAGGGTTGTGTAAGTGCCCGCAGGAGTCTGTAGGAGTCTGTGGGATTCTGTAAGGTTCCGGAGGGTTCTGCAGGGTTCCGTAGGGGCCCGTAGAGTTCCGTAGTGGCTGGTAAAGTTCCGTAGGGCCCTCTACCGTTCCGTAACTGCCTGCAAGGGTCTTTAGGCTTCCGTAGGGGCTGGTAGGGTTCCATAAAGTTCCATGGGTTCCTGCAGAGTTCTGCAAGTGCCCGCAAGGGCCTGTAGGGGCCCACAGTGTTTCTGTCAGGTTCCGTAGAGTTCCGTAGGGGCCATAGGTTTCCGTAGTGGCTGGTAGTATTCCGTAGGGGTCTGTAGGGTTCCGTAGGCACCTGCAGTGTTCTGTAGGAGCCCATAGGGTTTTAGTGAGGTTCCGTTGTGTTGCTAAGGGTCTTGTAGAGTGCTGTCGGGTCCTGGAGTATTCTGTAGGGTTCCAGAGGGGCTCGTAGGGTTCCGTCAAGATCTGTAGGGTTCCCTAGGGGCCCGTAGAGTCCCATAGATTTCCGTAGGGACCTGTAGGGTTGTGTAAGTGCCCGCAGGGGTTGGTAGGAGCTTGTAGGGTTCCATATGTTTCCGGAGGGTTGTGTAGGGTTCCGTAGGGGCCGGTGGTGTTCCCAAGGGACCTGTAGAGTCTCGTACGGTTCCGTAGGGGCCTGTAGAGTCTCGTACAGTTCCGTAGGGTCCTGTAGGTTTCCATAAGCACCCGCAGAGGTCTGAAGGGGCCCGTACTGTTCCGTAAGGATCCATAGGGTTCCGTAGAGCTTCGTAGGTTCCCTAGAGGCCTGTAGAGTACCGCAGGAGCCAGTAGTGTTCTGTAGGGGCCCGTAGGGTTCCTTCCATAGGGGCTGGCAGTGTTCCGTAAGGGCCTGTAGGGTTGTGTAAGTGCCCGCAGGAGTCTGTAGGAGTCTGTGGGATTCTGTAAGGTTCCGGAGGGTTCTGCAGGGTTCCGTAGGGGCCCGTAGAGTTCCGTAGTGGCTGGTAAAGTTCCGTAGGGCCCTGTACCGTTCCGTAACTGCCTGCAAGGGTCTTTAGGCTTCCGTAGGGGCTGGTAGGGTTCCATAAAGTTCCGTGGGTTCCTGCAGAGTTCTGCAAGTGCCCGCAAGGGCCTGTAGGGGCCCACAGTGTTTCTGTCAGGTTCCGTAGAGTTCCGTAGGGGCCATAGGTTTCCGTAGTGGCTGGTAGTATTCCGTAGGGGTCTGTAGGGTTCCGTAGGCACCTGCAGTGTTCTGTAGGAGCCCATAGGGTTTTAGTGAGGTTCCGTTGTGTTGCTAAGGGTCTTGTAGAGTGCTGTCGGGTCCTGGAGTATTCTGTAGGGTTCCAGAGGGGCTCGTAGGGTTCCGTCAAGATCTGTAGGGTTCCCTAGGGGCCCGTAGAGTCCCGTAGATTTCCGTAGGGACCTGTAGGGTTGTGTAAGTGCCCGCAGGAGTCTGTGGGATTCTGTAAGGTTCCGGAGGGCTCTGCAGGGTTCCGTAGGGGCCCGTAGAGTTCCGTAGTGGCTGGTAAAGTTCCGTAGGGCCCTGTGGGGTTCTGTATGGACCTGTAGGGTTCCGTAGGGGCCTGCAGGGTTCTGTAAGTGCCAGCAGGTGTCTGTAGGGTTCCGTAGGGGTCTGTAGGGTTCCGTAGGCACCTGCAGTGTTCTGTAGGAGCCCATAGGGTTTTAGTGAGGTTCCGTTGTGTCGCTAAGGGTCTTGTAGAGTGCCGTCGGGTCCTGGAGTATTCTGTAGGGTTCCAGAGGGGCTCGTAGGGTTCCGTCAAGATCTGTAGGGTTCCCTAGGGGCCCGTGGAGTCCCGTAGATTTCCGTAGGGACCTGTAGGGTTGTGTAAGTGCCCGCAGGAGTCTGTAGGAGTCTGTGGGATTCTGTAAGGTTCCGGAGGGTTCTGCAGGGTTCCGTAGGGGCCCGTAGAGTTCCGTAGTGGCTGGTAAAGTTCCGTAGGGCCCTGTACCGTTCCGTAACTGCCTGCAAGGGTCTTTAGGCTTCCGTAGGGGCTGGTAGGGTTCCATAAAGTTCCGTGGGTTCCTGCAGAGTTCTGCAAGTGCCCGCAAGGGCCTGTAGGGGCCCACAGTGTTTCTGTCAGGTTCCGTAGAGTTCCGTAGGGGCCATAGGTTTCCGTAGTGGCTGGTAGTATTCCGTAGGGGTCTGTAGGGTTCCGTAGGCACCTGCAGTGTTCTGTAGGAGCCCATAGGGTTTTAGTGAGGTTCCGTTGTGTTGCTAAGGGTCTTGTAGAGTGCTGTCGGGTCCTGGAGTATTCTGTAGGGTTCCAGAGGGGCTCGTAGGGTTCCGTCAAGATCTGTAGGGTTCCCTAGGGGCCCGTAGAGTCCCGTAGATTTCCGTAGGGCCCTGTAGGGTTGTGTAAGTGCCCGCAGGAGTCTGTGGGATTCTGTAAGGTTCCGGAGGGCTCTGCAGGGTTCCGTAGGGGCCCGTAGAGTTCCGTAGTGGCTGGTAAAGTTCCGTAGGGCCCTGTGGGGTTCTGTATGGACCTGTAGGGTTCCGTAGGGGCCTGCAGGGTTCTGTAAGTGCCAGCAGGTGTCTGTAGGGTTCCGTAGGGGTCTGTAGGGTTCCGTAGGCACCTGCAGTGTTCTGTAGGAGCCCATAGGGTTTTAGTGAGGTTCCGTTGTGTCGCTAAGGGTCTTGTAGAGTGCCGTCGGGTCCTGGAGTATTCTGTAGGGTTCCAGAGGGGCTCATAGGGTTCCGTCAAGATCTGTAGGGTTCCCTAGGGGCCCGTGGAGTCCCGTAGATTTCCGTAGGGACCTGTAGGGTTGTGTAAGTGCCCGCAGGAGTCTGTAGGAGTCTGTGGGATTCTGTAAGGTTCCGGAGGGTTCTGCAGGGTTCCGTAGGGGCCCGTAGAGTTCCGTAGTGGCTGGTAAAGTTCCGTAGGGCCCTGTACCGTTCCGTAACTGCCTGCAAGGGTCTTTAGGCTTCCGTAGGGGCTGGTAGGGTTCCATAAAGTTCCGTGGGTTCCTGCAGAGTTCTGCAAGTGCCCGCAAGGGCCTGTAGGGGCCCACAGTGTTTCTGTCAGGTTCCGTAGAGTTCCGTAGGGGCCATAGGTTTCCGTAGTGGCTGGTAGTATTCCGTAGGGGTCTGTAGGGTTCCGTAGGCACCTGCAGTGTTCTGTAGGAGCCCATAGGGTTTTAGTGAGGTTCCGTTGTGTTGCTAAGGGTCTTGTAGAGTGCTGTCGGGTCCTGGAGTATTCTGTAGGGTTCCAGAGGGGCTCGTAGGGTTCCGTCAAGATCTGTAGGGTTCCCTAGGGGCCCGTAGAGTCCCGTAGATTTCCGTAGGGACCTGTAGGGTTGTGTAAGTGCCCGCAGGGGTTGGTAGGAGCTTGTAGGGTTCCATATGTTTCCAGAGGGTTGTGTAGGGTTCCGTAGGGGCCGGTGGTGTTCCCTAGGGACCTGTAGAGTCTCGTACGGTTCCGTAGGGGCCTGTAGAGTCTCGTACAGTTCCATAGGGTCCTGTAGGTTTCCATAAGCGCCCGCAGAGGTCTGAAGGGGCCCGTACTGTTCCGTAAGGATCCATAGGGTTCCATAGAGCTTCGTAGGTTCCCTAGAGGCCTGTAGAGTACCGCAGGAGCCAGTAGTGTTCTGTAGGGGCCCGTAGGGTTCCTTCCATAGGGGCTGGCAGTGTTCCGTAAGGGCCTGTAGGGTTGTGTAAGTGCCCGCAGGAGTCTGTGGGATTCTGTAAGGTTCCGGAGGGTTCTGCAGGGTTCCGTAGGGGCCCGTAGAGTTCCGTAGTGGCTGGTAAAGTTCCGTAGGGCCCTGTGGGGTTCTGTATGGACCTGTAGGGTTCCGTAGGGGCCTGCAGGGTTCTGTAAGTGCCAGCAGGTGTCTGTAGGGTTCCGTAGGGGTCTGTAGGGTTGCGTAGGCACCTGCAGTGTTCTGTAGGAGCCCATAGGGTTTTAGTGAGGTTCCGTTGTGTCGCTAAGGGTCTTGTAGAGTGCTGTCGGGTCCTGGAGTATTCTGTAGGGTTCCAGAGGGGCTCGTAGGGTTCCGTCAAGATCTGTAGGGTTCCCTAGGGGCCCGTGGAGTCCCGTAGATTTCCGTAGGGACCTGTAGGGTTGTGTAAGTGCCCGCAGGAGTCTGTAGGAGTCTGTGGGATTCTGTAAGGTTCCGGAGGGTTCTGCAGGGTTCCGTAGGGGCCCGTAGAGTTCCGTAGTGGCTGGTAAAGTTCCGTAGGGCCCTGTACCGTTCCGTAACTGCCTGCAAGGGTCTTTAGGCTTCCGTAGGGGCTGGTAGGGTTCCATAAAGTTCCGTGGGTTCCTGCAGAGTTCTGCAAGTGCCCGCAAGGGCCTGTAGGGGCCCACAGTGTTTCTGTCAGGTTCCGTAGAGTTCCGTAGGGGCCATAGGTTTCCGTAGTGGCTGGTAGTATTCCGTAGGGGTCTGTAGGGTTCCGTAGGCACCTGCAGTGTTCTGTAGGAGCCCATAGGGTTTTAGTGAGGTTCCGTTGTGTTGCTAAGGGTCTTGTAGAGTGCTGTCGGGTCCTGGAGTATTCTGTAGGGTTCCAGAGGGGCTCGTAAGGTTCCGTCGAAATCTGTAGGGTTCCCTAGGGGCCCGTGGAGTCCCGTAGATTTCCGTAGGGACCTGTAGGGTTGTGTAAGTGCCCGCAGGGGTTGGTAGGAGCTTGTAGGGTGCCATATGTTTCCGGAGGGTTGTGTAGGGTTCCGTAGGGGCCGGTGATGTTCCCAAGGGACCTGTAGAGTCTCGTACGGTTCCGTAGGGGCCTGTAGAGTCTCGTACAGTTCCGTAGGGTCCTGTAGGTTTCCATAAGCGCCCGCAGAGGTCTGAAGGGGCCCGTACTGTTCCGTAAGGATCCATAGGGTTCCGTAGAGCTTCGTAGGTTCCCTAGAGGCCTGTAGAGTACCGCAGGAGCCAGTAGTGTTCTGTAGGGGCCCGTAGGGTTCCTTCCATAGGGGCTGGCAGTGTTCCGTAAGGGCCTGTAGGGTTGTGTAAGTGCCCGCAGGAGTCTGTGGGATTCTGTAAGGTTCCGGAGGGTTCTGCAGGGTTCCGTAGGGGCCCGTAGAGTTCCGTAGTGGCTGGTAAAGTTCCGTAGGGCCCTGTGGGGTTCTGTATGGACCTGTAGGGTTCCGTAGGGGCCTGCAGGGTTCTGTAAGTGCCAGCAGGTGTCTGTAGGGTTCCGTAGGGGTCTGTAGGGTTCCGTAGGCGCCTGCAGTGTTCTGTAGGAGCCCATAGGGTTTTAGTGAGGTTCCGTTGTGTCGCTAAGGGTCTTGTAGAGTGCCGTCGGGTCCTGGAGTATTCTGTAGGGTTCCAGAGGGGCTCGTAGGGTTCCGTCAAGATCTGTAGGGTTCCCTAGGGGCCCGTGGAGTCCCGTAGATTTCCGTAGGGACCTGTAGGGTTGTGTAAGTGCCCGCAGGAGTCTGTAGGAGTCTGTGGGATTCTGTAAGGTTCCGGAGGGTTCTGCAGGGTTCCGTAGGGGCCCGTAGAGTTCCGTAGTGGCTGGTAAAGTTCCGTAGGGCCCTGTACCGTTCCGTAACTGCCTGCAAGGGTCTTTAGGCTTCCGTAGGGGCTGGTAGGGTTCCATAAAGTTCCATGGGTTCCTGCAGAGTTCTGCAAGTGCCCGCAAGGGCCTGTAGGGGCCCACAGTGTTTCTGTCAGGTTCCGTAGAGTTCCGTAGGGGCCATAGGTTTCCGTAGTGGCTGGTAGTATTCCGTAGGGGTCTGTAGGGTTCCGTAGGCACCTGCAGTGTTCTGTAGGAGCCCATAGGGTTTTAGTGAGGTTCCGTTGTGTTGCTAAGGGTCTTGTAGAGTGCTGTCGGGTCCTGGAGTATTCTGTAGGGTTCCAGAGGGGCTCGTAGGGTTCCGTCAAGATCTGTAGGGTTCCCTAGGGGCCCGTAGAGTCCCATAGATTTCCGTAGGGACCTGTAGGGTTGTGTAAGTGCCCGCAGGGGTTGGTAGGAGCTTGTAGGGTTCCATATGTTTCCGGAGGGTTGTGTAGGGTTCCGTAGGGGCCGGTGGTGTTCCCAAGGGACCTGTAGAGTCTCGTACGGTTCCGTAGGGGCCTGTAGAGTCTCGTACAGTTCCGTAGGGTCCTGTAGGTTTCCATAAGCACCCGCAGAGGTCTGAAGGGGCCCGTACTGTTCCGTAAGGATCCATAGGGTTCCGTAGAGCTTCGTAGGTTCCCTAGAGGCCTGTAGAGTACCGCAGGAGCCAGTAGTGTTCTGTAGGGGCCCGTAGGGTTCCTTCCATAGGAACTGGCAGTGTTCCGTAAGGGCCTGTAGGGTTGTGTAAGTGCCCGCAGGAGTCTGTAGGAGTCTGTGGGATTCTGTAAGGTTCCGGAGGGTTCTGCAGGGTTCCGTAGGGGCCCGTAGAGTTCCGTAGTGGCTGGTAAAGTTCCGTAGGGCCCTGTACCGTTCCGTAACTGCCTGCAAGGGTCTTTAGGCTTCCGTAGGGGCTGGTAGGGTTCCATAAAGTTCCGTGGGTTCCTGCAGAGTTCTGCAAGTGCCCGCAAGGGCCTGTAGGGGCCCACAGTGTTTCTGTCAGGTTCCGTAGAGTTCCGTAGGGGCCATAGGTTTCCGTAGTGGCTGGTAGTATTCCGTAGGGGTCTGTAGGGTTCCGTAGGCACCTGCAGTGTTCTGTAGGAGCCCATAGGGTTTTAGTGAGGTTCCGTTGTGTTGCTAAGGGTCTTGTAGAGTGCTGTCGGGTCCTGGAGTATTCTGTAGGGTTCCAGAGGGGCTCGTAGGGTTCCGTCAAGATCTGTAGGGTTCCCTAGGGGCCCGTAGAGTCCCATAGATTTCCGTAGGGCCCTGTAGGGTTGTGTAAGTGCCCGCAGGAGTCTGTGGGATTCTGTAAGGTTCCGGAGGGCTCTGCAGGGTTCCGGAGGGGCCCGTAGAGTTCCGTAGTGGCTGGTAAAGTTCCGTAGGGCCCTGTGGGGTTCTGTATGGACCTGTAGGGTTCCGTAGGGGCCTGCAGGGTTCTGTAAGTGCCAGCAGGTGTCTGTAGGGTTCCGTAGGGGTCTGTAGGGTTCCGTAGGCACCTGCAGTGTTCTGTAGGAGCCCATAGGGTTTTAGTGAGGTTCCGTTGTGTCGCTAAGGGTCTTGTAGAGT
Source organism: Numenius arquata (assembly GCF_964106895.1). Taxonomy (NCBI): domain Eukaryota; kingdom Metazoa; phylum Chordata; class Aves; order Charadriiformes; family Scolopacidae; genus Numenius; species Numenius arquata. The sequence continues at coordinate 45,118 of NW_027414139.1, forward strand.
GCCGTCGGGTCCTGGAGTATTCTGTAGGGTTCCAGAGGGGCTCGTAGGGTTCCGTCAAGATCTGTAGGGTTCCCTAGGGGCCCGTGGAGTCCCGTAGATTTCCGTAGGGACCTGTAGGGTTGTGTAAGTGCCCGCAGGAGTCTGTAGGAGTCTGTGGGATTCTGTAAGGTTCCGGAGGGTTCTGCAGGGTTCCGTAGGGGCCCGTAGAGTTCCGTAGTGGCTGGTAAAGTTCCGTAGGGCCCTGTACCGTTCCGTAACTGCCTGCAAGGGTCTTTAGGCTTCCGTAGGGGCTGGTAGGGTTCCATAAAGTTCCGTGGGTTCCTGCAGAGTTCTGCAAGTGCCCGCAAGGGCCTGTAGGGGCCCACAGTGTTTCTGTCAGGTTCCGTAGAGTTCCGTAGGGGCCATAGGTTTCCGTAGTGGCTGGTAGTATTCCGTAGGGGTCTGTAGGGTTCCGTAGGCACCTGCAGTGTTCTGTAGGAGCCCATAGGGTTTTAGTGAGGTTCCGTTGTGTTGCTAAGGGTCTTGTAGAGTGCTGTCGGGTCCTGGAGTATTCTGTAGGGTTCCAGAGGGGCTCGTAGGGTTCCGTCAAGATCTGTAGGGTTCCCTAGGGGCCCGTAGAGTCCCGTAGATTTCCGTAGGGACCTGTAGGGTTGTGTAAGTGCCCGCAGGGGTTGGTAGGAGCTTGTAGGGTTCCATATGTTTCCGGAGGGTTGTGTAGGGTTCCGTAGGGGCCGGTGGTGTTCCCTAGGGACCTGTAGAGTCTCGTACGGTTCCGTAGGGGCCTGTAGAGTCTCGTACAGTTCCGTAGGGTCCTGTAGGTTTCCATAAGCGCCCGCAGAGGTCTGAAGGGGCCCGTACTGTTCCGTAAGGATCCATAGGGTTCCGTAGAGCTTCGTAGGTTCCCTAGAGGCCTGTAGAGTACCGCAGGAGCCAGTAGTGTTCTGTAGGGGCCCGTAGGGTTCCTTCCATAGGGGCTGGCAGTGTTCCGTAAGGGCCTGTAGGGTTGTGTAAGTGCCCGCAGGAGTCTGTAGGAGTCTGTGGGATTCTGTAAGGTTCCGGAGGGTTCTGCAGGGTTCCGTAGGGGCCCGTAGAGTTCCGTAGTGGCTGGTAAAGTTCCGTAGGGCCCTGTACCGTTCCGTAACTGCCTGCAAGGGTCTTTAGGCTTCCGTAGGGGCTGGTAGGGTTCCATAAAGTTCCGTGGGTTCCTGCAGAGTTCTGCAAGTGCCCGCAAGGGCCTGTAGGGGCCCACAGTGTTTCTGTCAGGTTCCGTAGAGTTCCGTAGGGGCCATAGGTTTCCGTAGTGGCTGGTAGTATTCCGTAGGGGTCTGTAGGGTTCCGTAGGCACCTGCAGTGTTCTGTAGGAGCCCATAGGGTTTTAGTGAGGTTCCGTTGTGTTGCTAAGGGTCTTGTAGAGTGCTGTCGGGTCCTGGAGTATTCTGTAGGGTTCCAGAGGGGCTCGTAGGGTTCCGTCAAGATCTGTAGGGTTCCCTAGGGGCCCGTGGAGTCCCGTAGATTTCCGTAGGGCCCTGTAGGGTTGTGTAAGTGCCCGCAGGAGTCTGTAGGAGTCTGTGGGATTCTGTAAGGTTCCGGAGGGTTCTGCAGGGTTCCGTAGGGGCCCGTAGAGTTCCGTAGTGGCTGGTAAAGTTCCGTAGGGCCCTGTACCGTTCCGTAACTGCCTGCAAGGGTCTTTAGGCTTCCGTAGGGGCTGGTAGGGTTCCATAAAGTTCCGTGGGTTCCTGCAGAGTTCTGCAAGTGCCCGCAAGGGCCTGTAGGGGCCCACAGTGTTTCTGTCAGGTTCCGTAGAGTTCCGTAGGGGCCATAGGTTTCCGTAGTGGCTGGTAGTATTCCGTAGGGGTCTGTAGGGTTCCGTAGGCACCTGCAGTGTTCTGTAGGAGCCCATAGGGTTTTAGTGAGGTTCCGTTGTGTTGCTAAGGGTCTTGTAGAGTGCTGTCGGGTCCTGGAGTATTCTGTAGGGTTCCACAGGGGCTCGTAGGGTTCCGTCAAGATCTGTAGGGTTCCCTAGGGGCCCGTAGAGTCCCGTAGATTTCCGTAGGGACCTGTAGGGTTGTGTAAGTGCCCGCAGGGGTTGGTAGGAGCTTGTAGGGTTCTATATGTTTCCGGAGGGTTGTGTAGGGTTCCGTAGGGGCCTGTGGTGTTCCCTAGGGGCCTGTAGAGTCTCGTACAGTTCCGTAGGGTCCTGTAGGTTTCCATAAGCGCCCGCAGAGGTCTGAAGGGGCCCGTACTGTTCCGTAAGGATCCATAGGGTTCCGTAGAGCTTCGTAGGTTCCCTAGAGGCCTGTAGAGTACCGCAGGAGCCAGTAGTGTTCTGTAGGGGCCCGTAGGGTTCCTTCCATAGGGGCTGGCAGTGTTCCGTAAGTGCCTGTAGGGTTGTGTAAGTGCCCGCAGGAGTCTGTGGGATTCTGTAAGGTTCCGGAGGGTTCTGCAGGGTTCCGTAGGGGCCCGTAGAGTTCCGTAGTGGCTGGTAAAGTTCCGTAGGGCCCTGTGGGGTTCTGTATGGACCTGTAGGGTTCCGTAGGGGCCTGCAGGGTTCTGTAAGTGCCAGCAGGTGTCTGTAGGGTTCCGTAGGGGTCTGTAGGGTTCCGTAGGCGCCTGCAGTGTTCTGTAGGAGCCCATAGGGTTTTAGTGAGGTTCCGTTGTGTTGCTAAGGGTCTTGTCGAGTGCTGTCGGGTCCTGGAGTATTCTGTAGGGTTCCAGAGGGGCTCGTAGGGTTCCGTCAAGATCTGTAGGGTTCCCTAGGGGCCCGTGGAGTCCCGTAGATTTCCGTAGGGACCTGTAGAGTTGTGTAAGTGCCCGCAGGAGTCTGTAGGAGTCTGTGGGATTCTGTAAGGTTCCGGAGGGCTCTGCAGGGTTCCGTAGGGGCCCGTAGAGTTCCGTAGTGGCTGGTAAAGTTCCGTAGGGCCCTGTGGGGTTCTGTATGGACCTGTAGGGTTCCGTAGGGGCCTGCAGGGTTCTGTAAGTGCCAGCAGGTGTCTGTAGGGTTCCGTAGGGGTCTGTAGGGTTCCGTAGGCGCCTGCAGTGTTCTGTAGGAGCCCATAGGGTTTTAGTGAGGTTCCGTTGTGTCGCTAAGGGTCTTGTAGAGTGCCGTCGGGTCCTGGAGTATTCTGTAGGGTTCCAGAGGGGCTCGTAGGGTTCCGTCAAGATCTGTAGGGTTCCCTAGGGGCCCGTGGAGTCCCGTAGATTTCCGTAGGGACCTGTAGGGTTGTGTAAGTGCCCGCAGGAGTCTGTAGGAGTCTGTGGGATTCTGTAAGGTTCCGGAGGGTTCTGCAGGGTTCCGTAGGGGCCCGTAGAGTTCCGTAGTGGCTGGTAAAGTTCCGTAGGGCCCTGTACCGTTCCGTAACTGCCTGCAAGGGTCTTTAGGCTTCCGTAGGGGCTGGTAGGGTTCCATAAAGTTCCGTGGGTTCCTGCAGAGTTCTGCAAGTGCCCGCAAGGGCCTGTAGGGGCCCACAGTGTTTCTGTCAGGTTCCGTAGAGTTCCGTAGGGGCCATAGGTTTCCGTAGTGGCTGGTAGTATTCCGTAGGGGTCTGTAGGGTTCCGTAGGCACCTGCAGTGTTCTGTAGGAGCCCATAAGGTTTTAGTGAGGTTCCGTTGTGTTGCTAAGGGTCTTGTAGAGTGCTGTCGGGTCCTGGAGTATTCTGTAGGGTTCCAGAGGGGCTCGTAGGGTTCCGTCAAGATCTGTAGGGTTCCCTAGGGGCCCGTAGAGTCCCGTAGATTTCCGTAGGGACCTGTAGGGTTGTGTAAGTGCCCGCAGGGGTTGGTAGGAGCTTGTAGGGTGCCATATGTTTCCGGAGGGTTGTGTAGGGTTCCGTAGGGGCCGGTGATGTTCCCAAGGGACCTGTAGAGTCTCGTACGGTTCCGTAGGGACCTGTAGAGTCTCGTACAGTTCCGTAGGGGCCTGTAGGTTTCCATAAGCGCCCGCAGAGGTCTGAAGGGGCCCGTACTGTTCCGTAAGGATCCATAGGGTTCCGTAGAGCTTCGTAGGTTCCCTAGAGGCCTGTAGAGTACCGCAGGAGCCAGTAGTGTTCTGTAGGGGCCCGTAGGGTTCCTTCCATAGGGGCTGGCAGTGTTCCGTAGGGGCCTCTAGGGTTGAGTAAGTGCCCGCAGGAGTCTGTGGGATTCTGTAAGGTTCCGGAGGGTTCTGCAGGGTTCCGTAGGGGCCCGTAGAGTTCCGTAGTGGCTGGTAAAGTTCCGTAGGGCCCTGTGGGGTTCTGTATGGACCTGTAGGGTTCCGTAGGGGCCTGCAGGGTTCTGTAAGTGCCAGCAGGTGTCTGTAGGGTTCCGTAGGGGTCTGTAGGGTTCCGTAGGCGCCTGCAGTGTTCTGTAGGAGCCCATAGGGTTTTAGTGAGGTTCCGTTGTGTCGCTAAGGGTCTTGTAGAGTGCTGTCGGGTCCTGGAGTATTCTGTAGGGTTCCAGAGGGGCTCGTAGGGTTCCGTCAAGATCTGTAGGGTTCCCTAGGGGCCCGTGGAGTCCCGTAGATTTCCGTAGGGACCTGTAGGGTTGTGTAAGTGCCCGCAGGGGTTGGTAGGAGCTTGTAGGGTTCCATAAGTTTCCAGAGGGTTCTGTAGGGTTCCGTAGGGGCCGGTGGTGTTCCCTAGGGGCCTGTAGAGTCTCATACGGTTCCGTAGGGGCCTGTAGAGTCTCGTACAGTTCCGTAGGGTCCTGTAGGTTTCCATAAGTGCCCGCAGAGGTCTGAAGGGGCCCGTACTGTTCCGTAAGGATCCATAGGGTTCCGTAGAGCTTCGTAGGTTCCCTAGAGGCCTGTAGAGTACCGCAGGAGCCAGTAGTGTTCTGTAGGGGCCCGTAGGGTTCCTTCCATAGGGGCTGGCAGTGTTCCGTAAGTGCCTGTAGGGTTGTGTAAGTGCCCGCAGGAGTCTGTAGGAGTCTGTGGGATTCTGTAAGGATCCGGAGGGTTCTGCAGGGTTCCGTAGGGGCCCGTAGAGTTCCGTAGTGGCTCATAAAGTTCCGTAGGGCCCTGTGGGGTTCTGTATGGACCTGTAGGGTTCCGTAGGGGCCTGCAGGGTTCTGTAAGTGCCAGCAGGTGTCTGTAGGGTTCCGTAGCGGTCTGTAGGGTTGCGTAGGCACCTGCAGTGTTCTGTAGGAGCCCATAGGGTTTTAGTGAGGTTCCGTTGTGTTGCTAAGGGTCTTGTAGAGTGCTGTCGGGTCCTGGAGTATTCTGTAGGGTTCCAGAGGGGCTCGTAGGGTTCCGTCAAGATCTGTAGGGTTCCCTAGGGGCCCGTAGAGTCCCGTAGATTTCCGTAGGGGCCTATAGGGTTGTGTAAGTGCCCGCAGGGGTTGGTAGGAGCTTGTAGGGTGCCATATGTTTCCGGAGGGTTGTGTAGGGTTCCGTAGGGGCCGGTGATGTTCCCAAGGGACCTGTAGAGTCTCGTACGGTTCCGTAGGGGCCTGTAGAGTCTCGTACAGTTCCGTAGGGTCCTGTAGGTTTCCATAAGCGCCCGCAGAGGTCTGAAGGGGCCCGTACTGTTCCGTAAGGATCCATAGGGTTCCGTAGAGCTTCGTAGGTTCCCTAGAGGCCTGTAGAATACCGCAGGAGCCAGTAGTGTTCTGTAGGGGCCCGTAGGGTTCCTTCCATAGGGGCTGGCAGTGTTCCATAAGGGCCTGTAGGGTTGTGTAAGTGCCCGCAGGAGTCTGTGGGATTCTGTAAGGTTCCGGAGGGTTCTGCAGGGTTCCGTAGGGGCGCGTAGAGTTCCGTAGTGGCTGGTAAAGTTCCGTAGGGCCCTGTACCGTTCCGTAACTGCCTGCAAGGGTCTTTAGGCTTCCGTAGGGGCTGGTAGGGTTCCATAAAGTTCCATGGGTTCCTGCAGAGTTCTGCAAGTGCCCGCAAGGGCCTGTAGGGGCCCACAGTGTTTCTGTCAGGTTCCGTAGAGTTCCGTAGGGGCCATAGGTTTCCGTAGTGGCTGGTAGTATTCCGTAGGGGTCTGTAGGGTTCCGTAGGCACCTGCAGTGTTCTGTAGGAGCCCATAAGGTTTTAGTGAGGTTCCGTTGTGTTGCTAAGGGTCTTGTAGAGTGCTGTCGGGTCCTGGAGTATTCTGTAGGGTTCCAGAGGGGCTCGTAGGGTTCCGTCAAGATCTGTAGGGTTCCCTAGGGGCCCGTAGAGTCCCGTAGATTTCCGTAGGGACCTGTAGGGTTGTGTAAGTGCCCGCAGGGGTTGGTAGGAGCTTGTAGGGTTCCATATGTTTCCGGAGGGTTGTGTAGGGTTCCGTAGGGGCCGGTGGTGTTCCCAAGGGACCTGTAGAGTCTCGTACGGTTCCGTAGGGGCCTGTAGAGTCTCGTACAGTTCCGTAGGGTCCTGTAGGTTTCCATAAGCGCCCGCAGAGGTCTGAAGGGGCCCGTACTGTTCCGTAAGGATCCATAGGGTTCCGTAGAGCTTCGTAGGTTCCCTAGAGGCCTGTAGAGTACCGCAGGAGCCAGTAGTGTTCTGTAGGGGCCCGTAGGGTTCCTTCCATAGGGGCTGGCAGTGTTCCGTAGGGGCCTGTAGGGTTGAGTAAGTGCCCGCAGGAGTCTGTAGGAGTCTGTGGGATTCTGTAAGGTTCCGGAGGGTTCTGCAGGGTTCCGTAGGGGCCCGTAGAGTTCCGTAGTGGCTGGTAAAGTTCCGTAAGGCCCTGTGGGGTTCTGTATGGACCTGTAGGGTTCCGTAGGGGCCTGCAGGGTTCTGTAAGTGCCAGCAGGTGTCTGTAGGGTTCCGTAGCGGTCTGTAGGGTTCCGTAGGCGCCTGCAGTGTTCTGTAGGAGCTCATAGGGTTTTAGTGAGGTTCCGTTGTGTCGCTAAGGGTCTTGTAGAGTGCTGTCGGGTCCTGGAGTATTCTGTAGGGTTCCAGAGGGGCTCGTAGGGTTCCGTCAAGATCTGTAGGGTTCCCTAGGGGCCCGTGGAGTCCCGTAGATTTCCGTAGGGACCTGTAGGGTTGTGTAAGTGCCCGCAGGAGTCTGTAGGAGTCTGTGGGATTCTGTAAGGTTCCGGAGGGTTCTGCAGGGTTCCGTAGGGGCCCGTAGAGTTCCGTAGTGGCTGGTAAAGTTCCGTAGGGCCCTGTACCGTTCCGTAACTGCCTGCAAGGGTCTTTAGGCTTCCGTAGGGGCTGGTAGGGTTCCATAAAGTTCCGTGGGTTCCTGCAGAGTTCTGCAAGTGCCCGCAAGGGCCTGTAGGGGCCCACAGTGTTTCTGTCAGGTTCCGTAGAGTTCCGTAGGGGCCATAGGTTTCCGTAGTGGCTGGTAGTATTCCGTAGGGGTCTGTAGGGTTCCGTAGGCACCTGCAGTGTTCTGTAGGAGCCCATAAGGTTTTAGTGAGGTTCCGTTGTGTTGCTAAGGGTCTTGTAGAGTGCTGTCGGGTCCTGGAGTATTCTGTAGGGTTCCAGAGGGGCTCGTAGGGTTCCGTCAAGATCTGTAGGGTTCCCTAGGGGCCCGTAGAGTCCCGTAGATTTCCGTAGGGACCTGTAGGGTTGTGTAAGTGCCCGCAGGGGTTGGTAGGAGCTTGTAGGGTGCCATATGTTTCCGGAGGGTTGTGTAGGGTTCCGTAGGGGCCGGTGATGTTCCCAAGGGACCTGTAGAGTCTCGTACGGTTCCGTAGGGACCTGTAGAGTCTCGTACAGTTCCGTAGGGGCCTGTAGGTTTCCATAAGCGCCCGCAGAGGTCTGAAGGGGCCCGTACTGTTCCGTAAGGATCCATAGGGTTCCGTAGAGCTTCGTAGGTTCCCTAGAGGCCTGTAGAGTACCGCAGGAGCCAGTAGTGTTCTGTAGGGGCCCGTAGGGTTCCTTCCATAGGGGCTGGCAGTGTTCCGTAGGGGCCTCTAGGGTTGAGTAAGTGCCCGCAGGAGTCTGTGGGATTCTGTAAGGTTCCGGAGGGTTCTGCAGGGTTCCGTAGGGGCCCGTAGAGTTCCGTAGTGGCTGGTAAAGTTCCGTAGGGCCCTGTGGGGTTCTGTATGGACCTGTAGGGTTCCGTAGGGGCCTGCAGGGTTCTGTAAGTGCCAGCAGGTGTCTGTAGGGTTCCGTAGGGGTCTGTAGGGTTGCGTAGGCACCTGCAGTGTTCTGTAGGAGCCCATAGGGTTTTAGTGAGGTTCCGTTGTGTCGCTAAGGGTCTTGTAGAGTGCTGTCGGGTCCTGGAGTATTCTGTAGGGTTCCAGAGGGGCTCGTAGGGTTCCGTCAAGATCTGTAGGGTTCCCTAGGGGCCCGTGGAGTCCCGTAGATTTCCGTAGGGACCTGTAGGGTTGTGTAAGTGCCCGCAGGGGTTGGTAGGAGCTTGTAGGGTTCCATAAGTTTCCAGAGGGTTCTGTAGGGTTCCGTAGGGGCCGGTGGTGTTCCCTAGGGGCCTGTAGAGTCTCATACGGTTCCGTAGGGGCCTGTAGAGTCTCGTACAGTTCCGTAGGGTCCGGTAGGTTTCCATAAGTGCCCGCAGAGGTCTGAAGGGGCCCGTACTGTTCCGTAAGGATCCATAGGGTTCCGTAGAGCTTCGTAGGTTCCCTAGAGGCCTGTAGAGTACCGCAGGAGCCAGTAGTGTTCTGTAGGGGCCCGTAGGGTTCCTTCCATAGGGGCTGGCAGTGTTCCGTAGGGGCCTGTAGGGTTGAGTAAGTGCCCGCAGGAGTCTGTAGGAGTCTGTGGGATTCTGTAAGGTTCCGCAGGGTTCTGCAGGGTTCCGTAGGGGCCCGTAGAGTTCCGTAGTGGCTGGTAAAGTTCCGTAAGGCCCTGTGGGGTTCTGTATGGACCTGTAGGGTTCCGTAGGGGCCTGCAGGGTTCTGTAAGTGCCAGCAGGTGTCTGTAGGGTTCCGTAGCGGTCTGTAGGGTTCCGTAGGCGCCTGCAGTGTTCTGTAGGAGCCCATAGGGTTTTAGTGAGGTTCCGTTGTGTCGCTAAGGGTCTTGTAGAGTGCTGTCGGGTCCTGGAGTATTCTGTAGGGTTCCAGAGGGGCTCGTAGGGTTCCGTCAAGATCTGTAGGGTTCCCTAGGGGCCCGTGGAGTCCCGTAGATTTCCGTAGGGACCTGTAGGGTTGTGTAAGTGCCCGCAGGAGTCTGTAGGAGTCTGTGGGATTCTGTAAGGTTCCGGAGGGTTCTGCAGGGTTCCGTAGGGGCCCGTAGAGTTCCGTAGTGGCTGGTAAAGTTCCGTAGGGCCCTGTACCGTTCCGTAACTGCCTGCAAGGGTCTTTAGGCTTCCGTAGGGGCTGGTAGGGTTCCATGAAGTTCCGTGGGTTCCTGCAGAGTTCTGCAAGTGCCCGCAAGGGCCTGTAGGGGCCCACAGTGTTTCTGTCAGGTTCCGTAGAGTTCCGTAGGGGCCATAGGTTTCCGTAGTGGCTGGTAGTATTCCGTAGGGGTCTGTAGGGTTCCGTAGGCACCTGCAGTGTTCTGTAGGAGCCCATAAGGTTTTAGTGAGGTTCCGTTGTGTTGCTAAGGGTCTTGTAGAGTGCTGTCGGGTCCTGGAGTATTCTGTAGGGTTCCAGAGGGGCTCGTAGGGTTCCGTCAAGATCTGTAGGGTTCCCTAGGGGCCCGTAGAGTCCCGTAGATTTCCGTAGGGACCTGTAGGGTTGTGTAAGTGCCCGCAGGGGTTGGTAGGAGCTTGTAGGGTGCCATATGTTTCCGGAGGGTTGTGTAGGGTTCCGTAGGGGCCGGTGGTGTTCCCAAGGGACCTGTAGAGTCTCGTACGGTTCCGTAGGGGCCTGTAGAGTCTCGTACAGTTCCGTAGGGTCCTGTAGGTTTCCATAAGCGCCCGCAGAGGTCTGAAGGGGCCCGTACTGTTCCGTAAGGATCCATAGGGTTCCGTAGAGCTTCGTAGGTTCCCTAGAGGCCTGTAGAGTACCGCAGGAGCCAGTAGTGTTCTGTAGGGGCCCGTAGGGTTCCTTCCATAGGGGCTGGCAGTGTTCCGTAGGGGCCTCTAGGGTTGAGTAAGTGCCCGCAGGAGTCTGTGGGATTCTGTAAGGTTCCGGAGGGTTCTGCAGGGTGCCGTAGGGGCCCGTAGAGTTCCGTAGTGGCTGGTAAAGTTCCGTAGGGCCCTGTACCGTTCCGTAACTGCCTGCAAGGGTCTTTAGGCTTCCGTAGGGGCTGGTAGGGTTCCATAAAGTTCCGTGGGTTCCTGCAGAGTTCTGCAAGTGCCCGTAAGGGCCTGTAGGGGCCCACAGTGTTTCTGTCAGGTTCCGTAGAGTTCCGTAGGGGCCATAGGTTTCCGTAGTGGCTGGTAGTATTCCGTAGGGGTCTGTAGGGTTCCGTAGGCACCTGCAGTGTTCTGTAGGAGCCCATAGGGTTTTAGTGAGGTTCCGTTGTGTCGCTAAGGGTCTTGTAGAGTGCTGTCGGGTCCTGGAGTATTCTGTAGGGTTCCAGAGGGGCTCGTAGGGTTCCGTCAAGATCTGTAGGGTTCCCTAGGGGCCCGTAGAGTCCCGTAGATTTCCGTAGGGGCCTATAGGGTTGTGTAAGTGCCCGCAGGAGTCTGTAGGAGTCTGTGGGTTTCTGTAAGGTTCCGGAGGGTTCTGCAGGGTTCCGTAGGGGCGCGTAGAGTTCCGTAGTGGCTGGTAAAGTTCCGTAGGGCCCTGTACCGTTCCGTAACTGCCTGCAAGGGTCTTTAGGCTTCCGTAGGGGCTGGTAGGGTTCCATAAAGTTCCGTGGGTTCCTGCAGAGTTCTGCAAGTGCCCGTAAGGGCCTGTAGGGGCCCACAGTGTTTCTGTTAGGTTCTGTAGAGTTCCGTAGGGGCCATAGGTTTCCGTAGTGGCTGGTAGTATTCCGTAGGGGTCTGTAGGGTTCCGTAGGCACCTGCAGTGTTCTGTAGGAGCCCATAGGGTTTTAGTGAGGTTCCGTTGTGTCGCTAAGGGTCTTGTAGAGTGCTGTCGGGTCCTGGAGTATTCTGTAGGGTTCCAGAGGGGCTCGTAGGGTTCCGTCAAGATCTGTAGGGTTCCCTAGGGGCCCGTGGAGTCCCGTAGATTTCCGTAGGGACCTGTAGGGTTGTGTAAGTGCCCGCAGGGGTTGGTAGGAGCTTGTAGGGTTCCATATGTTTCCGGAGGGTTGTGTAGGGTTCCGTAGGGGCCGGTGGTGTTCCCTAGGGACCTGTAGAGTCTCGTACGGTTCCGTAGGGGCCTGTAGAGTCTCGTACAGTTCCGTAGGGTCCTGTAGGTTTCCATAAGCGCCCGCAGAGGTCTGAAGGGGCCCGTACTGTTCCGTAAGGATCCATAGGGTTCCGTAGAGCTTCGTAGGTTCCCTAGAGGCCTGTAGAGTACCGCAGGAGCCAGTAGTGTTCTGTAGGGGCCCGTAGGGTTCCTTCCGTAGGGGCTGGCAGTGTTCCGTAAGGGCCTGTAGGGTTGTGTAAGTGCCCGCAGGAGTCTGTAGGAGTCTGTGGGATTCTGTAAGGTTCCGGAGGGTTCTGCAGGGTTCCGTAGGGGCCCGTAGAGTTCCGTAGTGGCTGGTAAAGTTCCGTAGGGCCCTGTGGGGTTCTGTATGGACCTGTAGGGTTCCGTAGGGGCCTGCAGGGTTCTGTAAGTGCCAGCAGGTGTCTGTAGGGTTCCGTAGGGGTCTGTAGGGTTCCGTAGGCGCCTGCAGTGTTCTGTAGGAGCCCATAGGGTTTTAGTGAGGTTCCGTTGTGTCGCTAAGGGTCTTGTAGAGTGCTGTCGGGTCCTGGAGTATTCTGTAGGGTTCCAGAGGGGCTCGTAGGGTTCCGTCAAGATCTGTAGGGTTCCCTAGGGGCCCGTGGAGTCCCGTAGATTTCCGTAGGGACCTGTAGGGTTGTGTAAGTGCCCGCAGGAGTCTGTAGGAGTCTGTGGGATTCTGTAAGGTTCCGGAGGGTTCTGCAGGGTTCCGTAGGGGCCCGTAGAGTTCCGTAGTGGCTGGTAAAGTTCCGTAGGGCCCTGTGGGGTTCTGTATGGACCTGTAGGGTTCCGTAGGGGCCTGCAGGGTTCTGTAAGTGCCAGCAGGTGTCTGTAGGGTTCCGTAGGGGTCTGTAGGGTTCCGTAGGCACCTGCAGTGTTCTGTAGGAGCCCATAGGGTTTTAGTGAGGTTCCGTTGTGTTGCTAAGGGTCTTGTAGAGTGCTGTCGGGTCCTGGAGTATTCTGTAGGGTTCCAGAGGGGCTCGTAGGGTTCCGTCAAGATCTGTAGGGTTCCCTAGGGGCCCGTAGAGTCCCGTAGATTTCCGTAGGGGCCTATAGGGTTGTGTAAGTGCCCGCAGGAGTCTGTAGGAGTCTGTGGGATTCTGTAAGGTTCCGCAGGGTTCTGCAGGGTTCCGTAGGGGCCCGTAGAGTTCCGTAGTGGCTGGTAAAGTTCCGTAGGGCCCTGTACCGTTCCGTAACTGCCTGCAAGGGTCTTTAGGCTTCCGTAGGGGCTGGTAGGGTTCCATAAAGTTCCGTGGGTTCCTGCAGAGTTCTGCAAGTGCCCGTAAGGGCCTGTAGGGGCCCACAGTGTTTCTGTCAGGTTCCGTAGAGTTCCGTAGGGGCCATAGGTTTCCGTAGTGGCTGGTAGTATTCCGTAGGGGTCTGTAGGGTTCCGTAGGCACCTGCAGTGTTCTGTAGGAGCCCATAAGGTTTTAGTGAGGTTCCGTTGTGTCGCTAAGGGTCTTGTAGAGTGCTGTCGGGTCCTGGAGTATTCTGTAGGGTTCCAGAGGGGCTCGTAGGGTTCCGTCAAGATCTGTAGGGTTCCCTAGGGGCCCATAGAGTCCCGTAGATTTCCGTAGGGACCTGTAGGGTTGTGTAAGTGCCCGCAGGGGTTGGTAGGAGCTTGTAGGGTGCCATATGTTTCCGGAGGGTTGTGTAGGGTTCCGTAGGGGCCGGTGATGTTCCCAAGGGACCTGTAGAGTCTCGTACGGTTCCGTAGGGGCCTGTAGAGTCTCGTACAGTTCCGTAGGGTCCTGTAGGTTTCCATAAGCGCCCGCAGAGGTCTGAAGGGGCCCGTACTGTTCCGTAAGGATCCATAGGGTTCCGTAGAGCTTCGTAGGTTCCCTAGAGGCCTGTAGAGTACCGCAGGAGCCAGTAGTGTTCTGTAGGGGCCCGTAGGGTTCCTTCCATAGGGGCTGGCAGTGTTCCGTAAGGGCCTGTAGGGTTGTGTAAGTACCCGCAGGAGTCTGTGGGATTCTGTAAGGTTCCGGAGGGTTCTGCAGGGTTCCGTAGGGGCCCGTAGAGTTCCGTAGTGGCTGGTAAAGTTCCGTAGGGCCCTGTGGGGTTCTGTATGGACCTGTAGGGTTCCGTAGGGGCCTGCAGGGTTCTGTAAGTGACAGCAGGTGTCTGTAGGGTTCCGTAGGGGCCTGTGGTTTTCCGTAACTGCCTGCAAGGGTCTTTAGGCTTCCGTAGGGGCTGGTAGGGTTCCATAAAGTTCCGTGGGTTCCTGCAGAGTTCTGCAAGTGCCCGCAAGGGCCTGTAGGGGCCCACAGTGTTTCTGTCAGGTTCCGTAGAGTTCCATAGGGGCCATAGGTTTCCGTAGTGGCTGGTAGTATTCCGTTGGGGTCTGTAGGGTTCCGTAGGCACCTGCAGTGTTCTGTAGGAGCCCATAGGGTTTTAGTGAGGTTCCGTTGTGTTGCTAAGGGTCTTGTAGAGTGCTGTCGGGTCCTGGAGTATTCTGTAGGGTTCCAGAGGGGCTCGTAGGGTTCCGTCAAGATCTGTAGGGTTCCCTAGGGGCCCGTGGAGTCCCGTAGATTTCCGTAGGGACCTGTAGGGATGTGTAAGTGCCCGCAGGGGTTGGTAGGAGCTTGTAGGGTTCCATATGTTTCCGGAGGGTTGTGTAGGGTTCCGTAGGGGCCGGTGGTGTTCCCTAGGGGCCTGTAGAGTCTCATACGGTTCCGTAGGGGCCTGTAGAGTCTCGTACAGTTCCGTAGGGTCCGGTAGGTTTCCATAAGTGCCCGCAGAGGTCTGAAGGGGCCCGTACTGTTCCGTAAGGATCCATAGGGTTCCGTAGAGCTTCGTAGGTTCCCTAGAGGCCTGTAGAGTACCGCAGGAGCCAGTAGTGTTCTGTAGGGGCCCGTAGGGTTCCTTCCGTAGGGGCTGGCAGTGTTCCGTAAGGGCCTGTAGGGTTGTGTAAGTGCCCGCAGGAGTCTGTAGGAGTCTGTGGGATTCTGTAAGGTTCCGGAGGGTTCTGCAGGGTTCCGTAGGGGCCCGTAGAGTTCCGTAGTGGCTGGTAAAGTTCCGTAGGGCCCTGTGGGGTTCTGTATGGACCTGTAGGGTTCCGTAGGGGCCTGCAGGGTTCTGTAAGTGCCAGCAGGTGTCTGTAGGGTTCCGTAGCGGTCTGTAGGGTTCCGTAGGCACCTGCAGTGTTCTGTAGGAGCCCATAGGGTTTTAGTGAGGTTCCGTTGTGTTGCTAAGGGTCTTGTAGAGTGCTGTCGGGTCCTGGAGTATTCTGTAGGGTTCCAGAGGGGCTCGTAGGGTTCCGTCAAGATCTGTAGGGTTCCCTAGGGGCCCGTAGAGTCCCGTAGATTTCCGTAGGGGCCTATAGGGTTGTGTAAGTGCCCGCAGGAGTCTGTGGGTTTCTGTAAGGTTCCGGAGGGTTCTGCAGGGTTCCGTAGGGGCGCGTAGAGTTCCGTAGTGGCTGGTAAAGTTCCGTAAGGCCCTGTACCGTTCCGTAACTGCCTGCAAGGGTCTTTAGGCTTCCGTAGGGGCTGGTAGGGTTCCATAAAGTTCCGTGGGTTCCTGCAGAGTTCTGCAAGTGCCCGTAAGGGCCTGTAGGGGCCCACAGTGTTTCTGTCAGGTTCCGTAGAGTTCCGTAGGGGCCATAGGTTTCCGTAGTGGCTGGTAGTATTCCGTAGGGGTCTGTAGGGTTCCGTAGGCACCTGCAGTGTTCTGTAGGAGCCCATAAGGTTTTAGTGAGGTTCCGTTGTGTTGCTAAGGGTCTTGTAGAGTGCTGTCGGGTCCTGGAGTATTCTGTAGGGTTCCAGAGGGGCTCGTAGGGTTCCGTCAAGATCTGTAGGGTTCCCTAGGGGCCCGTGGAGTCCCGTAGATTTCCGTAGGGACCTGTAGGGTTGTGTAAGTGCCCGCAGGGGTTGGTAGGAGCTTGTAGGGTTCCATAAGTTTCCAGAGGGTTCTGTAGGGTTCCGTAGGGGCCGGTGGTGTTCCCTAGGGACCTGTAGAGTCTCATACGGTTCCGTAGGGGCCTGTAGAGTCTCGTACAGTTCCGTAGGGTCCGGTAGCTTTCCATAAGCGCCCGCAGAGTTCTGAAGGGGCCCGTACTGTTCCGTAAGGATCCATAGGGTTCCGTAGAGCTTCGTAGGTTCCCTAGAGGCCTGTAGAGTACCGCAGGAGCCAGTAGTGTTCTGTAGGGGCCCGTAGGGTTCCTTCCATAGGGGCTGGCAGTGTTCCGTAAGGGCCTGTAGTATTGTGTAAGTGCCCGCAGGAGTCTGTAGGAGTCTGTGGGATTCTGTAAGGTTCCGGAGGGTTCTGCAGGGTTCCGTAGGGGCCCGTAGAGTTCCGTAGTGGCTGGTAAAGTTCCGTAGGGCCCTGTACCGTTCCGTAACTACCTGCAAGGGTCTTTAGGCTTCCGTAGGGGCTGGTAGGGTTCCATAAAGTTCCGTGGGTTCCTGCAGAGTTCTGCAAGTGCCCGCAAGGGCCTGTAGGGGCCCACAGTGTTTCTGTCAGGTTCCGTAGAGTTCCGTAGGGGCCATAGGTTTCCGTAGTGGCTGGTAGTATTCCGTAGGGGTCTGTAGGGTTCCGTAGGCACCTGCAGTGTTCTGTAGGAGCCCATAGGGTTTTAGTGAGGTTCCGTTGTGTTGCTAAGGGTCTTGTAGAGTGCTGTCGGGTCCTGGAGTATTCTGTAGGGTTCCAGAGGGGCTCGTAGGGTTCCGTCAAGATCTGTAGGGTTCCCTAGGGGCCCGTGGAGTCCCGTAGATTTCCGTAGGGGCCTATAGGGTTGTGTAAGTGCCCGCAGGAGTCTGTAGGAGTCTGTGGGATTCTGTAAGGTTCCGGAGGGTTCTGCAGGGTTCCGTAGGGGCGCGTAGAGTTCCGTAGTGGCTGGTAAAGTTCCGTAGGGCCCTGTACCGTTCCGTAACTGCCTGCAAGGGTCTTTAGGCTTCCGTAGGGGCTGGTAGGGTTCCATAAAGTACCGTGGGTTCCTGCAGAGTTCTGCAAGTGCCCGTAAGGGCCTGTAGGGGCCCACAGTGTTTCTGTCAGGTTCCGTAGGGGCCATAGGTTTCCGTAGTGGCTGGTAGTATTCCGTAGGGGTCTGTAGGGTTCCGTAGGCACCTGCAGTGTTCTGTAGGAGCCCATAAGGTTTTAGTGAGGTTCCGTTGTGTTGCTAAGGGTCTTGTAGAGTGCTGTCGGGTCCTGGAGTATTCTGTAGGGTTCCAGAGGGGCTCGTAGGGTTCCGTCAAGATCTGTAGGGTTCCTTAGGGGCCCGTAGAGTCCCGTAGATTTCCGTAGGGACCTGTAGGGCTGTGTAAGTGCCCGCAGGGGTTGGTAGGAGCTTGTAGGGTTCCATATGTTTCCGGAGGGTTGTGTAGGGTTCCGTAGGGGCCGGTGATGTTCCCAAGGGACCTGTAGAGTCTCGTACGGTTCCGTAGGGGCCTGTAGAGTCTCGTACAGTTCCGTAGGGTCCTGTAGGTTTCCATAAGCGCCCGCAGAGGTCTGAAGGGGCCCGTACTGTTCCGTAAGGATCCATAGGGTTCCGTAGAGCTTCGTAGGTTCCCTAGAGGCCTGTAGAGTACCGCAGGAGCCAGTAGTGTTCTGTAGGGGCCCGTAGGGTTCCTTCCATAGGGGCTGGCAGTGTTCCGTAAGGGCCTGTAGGGTTGTGTAAGTGCCCGCAGGAGTCTGTAGGAGTCTGTGGGATTCTGTAAGGTTCCGGAGGGTTCTGCAGGGTTCCGTAGGGGCCCGTAGAGTTCCATAGTGGCTGGTAAAGTTCCGTAGGGCCCTGTGGGGTTCTGTATGGACCTGTAGGGTTCCGTAGGGGCCTGCAGGGTTCTGTAAGTGCCAGCAGGTGTCTGTAGGGTTCCGTAGCGGTCTGTAGGGTTCCGTAGGCACCTGCAGTGTTCTGTAGGAGCCCATAGGGTTTTAGTGAGGTTCCGTTGTGTTGCTAAGGGTCTTGTAGAGTGCTGTCGGGTCCTGGAGTATTCTGTAGGGTTCCAGAGGGGCTCGTAGGGTTCCGTCAAGATCTGTAGGGTTCCCTAGGGGCCCGTAGAGTCCCGTAGATTTCCGTAGGGGCCTATAGGGTTGTGTAAGTGCCCGCAGGAGTCTGTAGGAGTCTGTGGGATTCTGTAAGGTTCCGGAGGGTTCTGCAGGGTTCCGTAGGGGCGCGTAGAGTTCCGTAGTGGCTGGTAAAGTTCCGTAGGGCCCTGTACCGTTCCGTAACTGCCTGCAAGGGTCTTTAGGCTTCCGTAGGGGCTGGTAGGGTTCCATAAAGTTCCGTGGGTTCCTGCAGAGTTCTGCAAGTGCCCGTAAGGGCCTGTAGGGGCCCACAGTGTTTCTGTCAGGTTCCGTAGAGTTCCGTAGGGGCCATAGGTTTCCGTAGTGGCTGGTAGTATTCCGTAGGGGTCTGTAGGGTTCCGTAGGCACCTGCAGTGTCCTGTAGGAGCCCATAGGGTTTTAGTGAGGTTCCGTTGTGTCGCTAAGGGTCTTGTAGAGTGCTGTCGGGTCCTGGAGTATTCTGTAGGGTTCCAGAGGGGCTCGTAGGGTTCCGTCAAGATCTGTAGGGTTCCCTAGGGGCCCATAGAGTCCCGTAGATTTCCGTAGGGACCTGTAGGGTTGTGTAAGTGCCCGCAGGAGTCTGTAGGAGTCTGTGGGATTCTGTAAGGTTCCGGAGGGTTCTGCAGGGTTCCGTAGGGGCCCGTAGAGTTCCGTAGTGGCTGGTAAAGTTCCGTAGGGCCCTGTGGGGTTCTGTATGGACCTGTAGGGTTCCGTAGGGGCCTGCAGGGTTCTGTAAGTGCCAGCAGGTGTCTGTAGGGTTCCGTAGGGGCCTGTGGTTTTCCGTAACTGCCTGCAAGGGTCTTTAGGCTTCCGTAGGGGCTGGTAGGGTTCCATAAAGTTCCGTGGGTTCCTGCAGAGTTCTGCAAGTGCCCGTAAGGGCCTGTAGGGGCCCACAGTGTTTCTGTCAGGTTCCGTAGGGGCCATAGGTTTCCGTAGTGGCTGGTAGTATTCCGTAGGGGTCTGTAGGGTTCCGTAGGCACCTGCAGTGTTCTGTAGGAGCCCATAGGGTTTTAGTGAGGTTCCGTTGTGTCGCTAAGGGTCTTGTAGAGTGCTGTCGGGTCCTGGAGTATTCTGTAGGGTTCCAGAGGGGCTCGTAGGGTTCCGTCAAGATCTGTAGGTTTCCATAGGGGCCCGTGGAGTCCCATAGATTTCCGTAGGGACCTGTAGGGTTGTGTAAGTGCCCGCAGGAGTCTGTAGGAGTCTGTGGGATTCTGTAAGGTTCCGGAGGGTTCTGCAGGGTTCCGTAGGGGCCCGTAGAGTTCCGTAGTGGCTGGTAAAGTTCCGTAGGGCCCTGTGGGGTTCTGTATGGACCTGTAGGGTTCCGTAGGGGCCTGCAGGGTTCTGTAAGTGCCAGCAGGTGTCTGTAGGGTTCCGTAGCGGTCTGTAGGGTTCCGTAGGCGCCTGCAGTGTTCTGTAGGAGCCCATAGGGTTTTAGTGAGGTTCCGTTGTGTCGCTAAGGGTCTTGTAGAGTGCTGTCGGGTCCTGGAGTATTCTGTAGGGTTCCAGAGGGGCTCGTAGGGTTCCGTCAAGATCTGTAGGGTTCCCTAGGGGCCCGTGGAGTCCCGTAGATTTCCGTAGGGACCTGTAGGGTTGTGTAAGTGCCCGCAGGAGTCTGTAGGAGTCTGTGGGATTCTGTAAGGTTCCGGAGGGTTCTGCAGGGTTCCGTAGGCGCGCGTAGAGTTCCGTAGTGGCTGGTAAAGTTCCGTAGGGCCCTGTACCGTTCCGTCACTGCCTGCAAGGGTCTTTAGGCTTCCGTAGGGGCTGGTAGGGTTCCATAAAGTTCCGTGGGTTCCTGCAGAGTTCTGCAAGTGCCCGCAAGGGCCTGTAGGGGCCCACAGTGTTTCTGTCAGGTTCCGTAGAGTTCCGTAGGGGCCATAGGTTTCCGTAGTGGCTGGTAGTATTCCGTAGGGGTCTGTAGGGTTCCGTAGGCACCTGCAGTGTTCTGTAGGAGCCCATAGGGTTTTAGTGAGGTTCCGTTGTGTTGCTAAGGGTCTTGTAGAGTGCTGTCGGGTCCTGGAGTATTCTGTAGGGTTCCAGAGGGGCTCGTAAGGTTCCGTCGAAATCTGTAGGGTTCCCTAGGGGCCCGTGGAGTCCCGTAGATTTCCGTAGGGACCTGTAGGGTTGTGTAAGTGCCCGCAGGGGTTGGTAGGAGCTTGTAGGGTGCCATATGTTTCCGGAGGGTTGTGTAGGGTTCCGTAGGGGCCGGTGGTGTTCCCTAGGGACCTGTAGAGTCTCGTACGGTTCCGTAGGGGCCTGTAGAGTCTCGTACAGTTCCGTAGGGTCCTGTAGGTTTCCATAACCTACATAAGGCTACCTTCCATAAGGCTACGACATTATCGGCATCACCGAGACGTGGTGGGATGGCTCTTACGACTGGAGTGTTCGAATGGAAGGTTACAAGCTCTTCAGGAAGGACAGGCTGGGCAGAAGGGGAGGGGGTGTTGCCCTCTATGTCAAGGACCAGCTGGAATGTATGGAGCTTCACCTGGGGATGGGTGAAGACAAGACAGAGAGCTTATGGGTCAGGATTAAAGGGAGCACGGGGGCAGGTGATGTTACAGTAGGAGTCTGCTACAGGCCACCAGATCAAAGTGACAGCGAGGATGTGGCCCTCTACAAACAGATAGGGGCAGCATCGCGCTCACACGCTCTGGTCCTCATGGGGGACTTCAACCACCCCGACATCTGTTGGAAGGACAACACAGCAGAGCACAGGAAATCCAGGAAGTTCTTAGAATGTGTCGACGACAACTTTCTTCTGCAAATAATAGAGGAACCAACGAGGAAAGGAGCAGTGCTGGACCTTGTCCTCACCAACAAGGAGGGGCTGGTCGGGAATGTCAAGTTCAAGGGTAGCCTCGGCTGCAGTGACCATGAGATGATAGAATTCAAGATTCATAAGGCAGCAAGGAGGGTGCGCAGCAAGCTGGCTACCCTGGACTTCAAAAGAGCAGACTTTGATCTCCTGAGAGATCTGATTGGTAAGGTAGCGTGGGAAAAAGAACTGGAAGGGAGAGGGGCCCAAAAAAGCTGGGTGGTATTTAAGGATTGCCTCCTCCAAGCTCAGGAGAGGTGCATCCCAAAAAAGAAGAAATCGGGCAAAATAGCCAGTAGGCCGGCGTGGATGAACAAGGAACTGCTGGACAAACTCAGGACCAAAAAGGAGGCCTATAGAGGGTGGAAGCAGGGAAAGGTAGACTGGGAAGAATACAGAGAAGCTGTCCGAGTCACCAGAAACCTGATCAGGCAAGCGAAAGCCCAGGCAGAACTAAATCTAGCCAGGGATGTGAAAAATAACAAGAAGAACTTCTATAGATATATCAGGGATAAAAATAAGACGAGGGAAGCTGTGGGTCCCCTCCGGAAGGAAACGGGAGACCTGGTCACCCAGGATGTGGATAAGGTTGAGCTACTGAATGACTTCTTTGCCTCAGTCTTCACTGGCAAGGGCCCTAACCACACTGCCCAAGTCACGGAGGGCAAGAACAGGGGCTCTGGGAATGAAGAAGCACCCACAGTACAAGAAGACGAGGTTCGAGACCTCTTAAAGAACCTGAAGGTGCATAAGTCCATGGGACCTGATGAAATCCATCCACGGGTCCTGAGAGAACTGGCGGACGAAGTTGCTAAGCCCCTCTCCATCATATTTGAGAAATCGTGGCAGTCTGGTGAAGTTCCCACTGACTGGAAAAAAGGGAACATAACTCCAATATTCAAAAAAGGAAACAAAGAAGACCCGGGAAACTACAGGCCGGTCAGTCTCACCTCTGTGCCTGGCAAGATCATGGAGCAGATCCTCCTGAAATCCTTGCTAAGGCACATGGAGAATAAAGAAGTGATTGGAAACAGCCAACATGGCTTCACCAAGGGCAAATCGTGCCTGACAAATTTGGTGGCCTTTTACAATACTGCCACAGACTTGGTAGACAAGGGCAGAGCGACTGACGTCATTTACCTGGACTTATGCAAAGCATTTGACACTGTCCCGCACGACATCCTGGTCTCAAAATTGGAAACTCATGGATTCGATGGATGGACCACTCGGTGGATAGGTAACTGGCTGGATGGCCGCATCCAAAGGGTTACAATCAATGGCTCAATGTCCAGGTGGCGTCCAGTAACGAGTGGTGTTCCGCAGGGGTCGGTACTGGGACCAGTACTGTTTAACATCTTTGTCGGTGACATGGACAGTGGGATAGAGTGCACCCTCAGCAAGTTTGCTGATGACACCAAGCTCGGTGGCGCAGTTGACACGCTGGAGGGAAGGGATGCCATCCAGAGGGACCTAGACAGGCTGGAGAGGTGGGCTCGTGCAAATTGCATGAAGTTCAACCAAGCCAAGTGCAGGGTCCTGCACCTGGGACGTGGCAACCCCAGGCACAAATACAAGTTGGGTGGAGAATGGCTGGAGAGCAGCCCCGAGGAGAAGGACTTGGGAGTGCTTATGGATGAGAAGCTCAACATGAGCAGGCAGTGTGCACTGGCAGCCCAGAGAGCCAACCGTGTCCTGGGCTGCATCAGGAGAAGTGTGGCCAGCAGGTCTCGCGAGGTGATTCTGCCCCTCTACTCTGCGCTCGTGAGACCCCTCCTGGAGTACTGTGTCCAGCTTTGGAGTCCTCAACACAGAAAGGACATGGACCTGTTGGAACGGGTCCAGCGGAGGGCCACGAGGATGATCAGAGGGATGGAGCACCTCTCCTATGAAGACAGACTGAGAGAGCTGGGGTTGTTCAGCCTGGAGAAGAGAAGGCTCCGGGGAGACCTTATAACAGCCTATCAATACCTGAAGGGAGCCTACAGAAGAGCTGAAGAGGGACTCTTTGTCAGGAAGAGTGGTGACAGGACAAGGGGCAATGGTTTTAAATTGGAAGAGAAGAGATTTAGATTAGATATAAGGAAGAAATTCTTTACAGTGAGGGTGGTGAGGCACTGGAACAGGTTGCCCAGGGAAGTTGTGGATGCCCCATCCCTGGAAGTGTTCAAGGCCAGGCTGGATGGGGCTTTAAGCAACCTGCTCTAGTGAGAGGTGTCCCTGCCCATGGCAGGGGGGTTGGAACTAGATGATCTTTAAGGTCCTTTCCAACTCTAGCCATTCTATGATTCTATGATTCTATGATAAGCGCCCGCAGAGGTCTGAAGGGGCCCGTACTGTTCCGTAAGGATCCATAGGGCTCCGTAGAGCTTCGTAGGTTCCCTAGAGGCCTGTAGAGTACCGCAGGAGCCAGTAGTGTTCTGTAGGGGCCCGTAGGGTTCCTTCCATAGGGGCTGGCAGTGTTCCGTAAGGGCCTGTAGGGTTGTGTAAGTGCCCGCAGGAGTCTGTAGGAGTCTGTGGGATTCTGTAAGGTTCCGGAGGGTTCTGCAGGGTTCCGTAGGCGCGCGTAGAGTTCCGTAGTGGCTGGTAAAGTTCTGTA
This sequence comes from Numenius arquata, assembly GCF_964106895.1. Lineage (NCBI taxonomy): Eukaryota > Metazoa > Chordata > Aves > Charadriiformes > Scolopacidae > Numenius > Numenius arquata. The sequence continues at coordinate 67,608 of NW_027414139.1, forward strand.
GGGCCCTGTACCGTTCCGTAACTGCCTGCAAGGGTCTTTAGGCTTCCGTAGGGGCTGGTAGGGTTCCATAAAGTTCCGTGGGTTCCTGCAGAGTTCTGCAAGTGCCCGTAAGGGCCTGTAGGGGCCCACAGTGTTTCTGTCAGGTTCCGTAGGGGCCATAGGTTTCCGTAGTGGCTGGTAGTATTCCGTAGGGGTCTGTAGGGTTCCGTAGGCACCTGCAGTGTTCTGTAGGAGCCCATAGGGTTTTAGTGAGGTTCCGTTGTGTCGCTAAGGGTCTTGTAGAGTGCTGTCGGGTCCTGGAGTATTCTGTAGGGTTCCAGAGGGGCTCGTAAGGTTCCGTCGAAATCTGTAGGGTTCCCTAGGGGCCCGTGGAGTCCCGTAGATTTCCGTAGGGACCTGTAGGGTTGTGTAAGTGCCCGCAGGGGTTGGTAGGAGCTTGTAGGGTGCCATATGTTTCCGGAGGGTTGTGTAGGGTTCCGTAGGGGCCGGTGATGTTCCCAAGGGACCTGTAGAGTCTCGTACGGTTCCGTAGGGGCCTGTAGAATCTCGTACAGTTCCGTAGGGTCCTGTAGGTTTCCATAAGCGCCCGCAGAGGTCTGAAGGGGCCCGTACTGTTCCGTAAGGATCCATAGGGCTCCGTAGAGCTTCGTAGGTTCCTTAGAGGCCTGTAGAGTACCGCAGGAGCCAGTAGTGTTCTGTAGGGGCCCGTAGGGTTCCTTCCATAGGGGCTGGCAGTGTTCCGTAAGGGCCTGTAGGGTTGTGTAAGTGCCCGCAGGAGTCTGTGGGATTCTGTAAGGTTCCGGAGGGTTCTGCAGGGTTCCGTAGGGGCCCGTAGAGTTCCGTAGTGGCTGGTAAAGTTCCGTAGGGCCCTGTGGGGTTCTGTATGGACCTGTAGGGTTCCGTAGGCGCCTGCAGGGTTCTGAAAGTGCCAGCAGGTGTCTGTAGGGTTCCGTAGGGGCCTGTGGTTTTCCGTAACTGCCTGCAAGGGTCTTTAGGCTTCCGTAGGGGCTGGTAGGGTTCCATAAAGTTCCGTGGGTTCCTGCAGAGTTCTGCAAGTGCCCGTAAGGGCCTGTAGGGGCCCACAGTGTTTCTGTCAGGTTCCGTAGGGGCCATAGGTTTCCGTAGTGGCTGGTAGTATTCCGTAGGGGTCTGTAGGGTTCCGTAGGCACCTGCAGTGTTCTGTAGGAGCCCATAGGGTTTTAGTGAGGTTCCGTTGTGTCGCTAAGGGTCTTGTAGAGTGCTGTCGGGTCCTGGAGTATTCTGTAGGGTTCCAGAGGGGCTCGTAGGGTTCCGTCAAGATCTGTAGGGTTCCCTAGGGGCCCGTGGAGTCCCGTAGATTTCCGTAGGGACCTGTAGGGTTGTGTAAGTGCCCGCAGGAGTCTGTAGGAGTCTGTGGGATTCTGTAAGGTTCCGGAGGGTTCTGCAGGGTTCCGTAGGGGCCCGTAGAGTTCCGTAGTGGCTGGTAAAGTTCCGTAGGGCCCTGTACCGTTCCGTAACTGCCTGCAAGGGTCTTTAGGCTTCCGTAGGGGCTGGTAGGGTTCCATAAAGTTCCGTGGGTTCCTGCAGAGTTCTGCAAGTGCCCGCAAGGGCCTGTAGGGGCCCACAGTGTTTCTGTCAGGTTCCGTAGAGTTCCGTAGGGGCCATAGGTTTCCGTAGTGGCTGGTAGTATTCCGTAGGGGTCTGTAGGGTTCCGTAGGCACCTGCAGTGTTCTGTAGGAGCCCATAGGGTTTTAGTGAGGTTCCGTTGTGTTGCTAAGGGTCTTGTAGAGTGCTGTCGGGTCCTGGAGTATTCTGTAGGGTTCCAGAGGGGCTCGTAAGGTTCCGTCGAAATCTGTAGGGTTCCCTAGGGGCCCGTGGAGTCCCGTAGATTTCCGTAGGGGCCTGTAGGGCTGTGTAAGTGCCCGCAGGGGTTGGTAGGAGCTTGTAGGGTGCCATATGTTTCCGGAGGGTTGTGTAGGGTTCCGTAGGGGCCGGTGATGTTCCCAAGGGACCTGTAGAGTCTCGTACGGTTCCGTAGGGGCCTGTAGAGTCTCGTACAGTTCCGTAGGGTCCTGTAGGTTTCCATAAGCGCCCGCAGAGGTCTGAAGGGGCCCGTACTGTTCCGTAAGGATCCATAGGGCTCCGTAGAGCTTCGTAGGTTCCTTAGAGGCCTGTAGAGTACCGCAGGAGCCAGTAGTGTTCTGTAGGGGCCCGTAGGGTTCCTTCCATAGGGGCTGGCAGTGTTCCGTAGGGGCCTGTAGGGTTGTGTAAGTGCCCGCAGGAGTCTGTGGGATTCTGTAAGGTTCCGGAGGGTTCTGCAGGGTTCCGTAGGGGCCCGTAGAGGTCCGTAGTGGCTGGTAAAGTTCCGTAGGGCCCTGTGGGGTTCTGTATGGACCTGTAGGGTTCCGTAGGGGCCTGCAGGGTTCTGAAAGTGCCAGCAGGTGTCTGTAGGGTTCCGTAGGGGCCTGTGGTTTTCCGTAACTGCCTGCAAGGGTCTTTAGGCTTCCGTAGGGGCTGGTAGGGTTCCATAAAGTTCCGTGGGTTCCTGCAGAGTTCTGCAAGTGCCCGTAAGGGCCTGTAGGGGCCCACAGTGTTTCTGTCAGGTTCCGTAGGGGCCATAGGTTTCCGTAGTGGCTGGTAGTATTCCGTAGGGGTCTGTAGGGTTCCGTAGGCACCTGCAGTGTTCTGTAGGAGCCCATAGGGTTTTAGTGAGGTTCCGTTGTGTCGCTAAGGGTCTTGTAGAGTGCTGTCGGGTCCTGGAGTATTCTGTAGGGTTCCAGAGGGGCTCGTAGGGTTCCGTCAAGATCTGTAGGGTTCCCTAGGGGCCCGTGGAGTCCCGTAGATTTCCGTAGGGACCTGTAGGGTTGTGTAAGTGCCCGCAGGAGTCTGTAGGAGTCTGTGGGATTCTGTAAGGTTCCGGAGGGTTCTGCAGGGTTCCGTAGGGGCCCGTAGAGTTCCGTAGTGGCTGGTAAAGTTCCGTAGGGCCCTGTACCGTTCCGTAACTGCCTGCAAGGGTCTTTAGGCTTCCGTAGGGGCTGGTAGGGTTCCATAAAGTTCCGTGGGTTCCTGCAGAGTTCTGCAAGTGCCCGCAAGGGCCTGTAGGGGCCCACAGTGTTTCTGTCAGGTTCCGTAGAGTTCCGTAGGGGCCATAGGTTTCCGTAGTGGCTGGTAGTATTCCGTAGGGGTCTGTAGGGTTCCGTAGGCACCTGCAGTGTTCTGTAGGAGCCCATAGGGTTTTAGTGAGGTTCCGTTGTGTTGCTAAGGGTCTTGTAGAGTGCTGTCGGGTCCTGGAGTATTCTGTAGGGTTCCAGAGGGGCTCGTAGGGTTCCGTCGAAATCTGTAGGGTTCCCTAGGGGCCCGTGGAGTCCCGTAGATTTCCGTAGGGACCTGTAGGGTTGTGTAAGTGCCCGCAGGGGTTGGTAGGAGCTTGTAGGGTGCCATATGTTTCCGGAGGGTTGTGTAGGGTTCCGTAGGGGCCGGAGGTGTTCCCAAGGGACCTGTAGAGTCTCGTACGGTTCCGTAGGGGCCTGTAGAGTCTCGTACAGTTCCGTAGGGTCCTGTAGGTTTCCATAAGCGCCCGCAGAGGTCTGAAGGGGCCCGTACTGTTCCGTAAGGATCCATAGGGTTCCGTAGAGCTTCGTAGGTTCCCTAGAGGCCTGTAGAGTACCGCAGGAGCCAGTAGTGTTCTGTAGGGGCCCGTAGGGTTCCTTCCATAGGGGCTGGCAGTGTTCCATAAGGGCCTGTAGGGTTGTGTAAGTGCCCGCAGGAGTCTGTAGGAGTCTGTGGGATTCTGTAAGGTTCCGGAGGGTTCTGCAGGGTTCCGTAGGGGCCCGTAGAGTTCCGTAGTGGCTGGTAAAGTTCCGTAGGGCCCTGTGGGGTTCTGTATGGACCTGTAGGGTTCCGTAGGGGCCTGCAGGGTTCTGTAAGTGCCAGCAGGTGTCTGTAGGGTTCCGTAGCGGTCTGTAGGGTTCCGTAGGCGCCTGCAGTGTTCTGTAGGAGCCCATAGGGTTTTAGTGAGGTTCCGTTGTGTTGCTAAGGGTCTTGTAGAGTGCTGTCGGGTCCTGGAGTATTCTGTAGGGTTCCAGAGGGGCTCGTAGGGTTCCGTCGAAATCTGTAGGGTTCCCTAGGGGCCCGTAGAGTCCCGTAGATTTCCGTAGGGACCTATAGGGTTGTGTAAGTGCCCGCAGGAGTCTGTAGGAGTCTGTGGGATTCTGTAAGGTTCCGGAGGGTTCTGCAGGGTTCCGTAGGGGCCCGTAGAGTTCCGTAGTGGCTGGTAAAGTTCCGTAGGGCCCTGTACCGTTCTGTAACTGCCTGCAAGGGTCTTTAGGCTTCCGTAGGGGCTGGTAGGGTTCCATAAAGTTCCGTGGGTTCCTGCAGAGTTCTGCAAGTGCCCGCAAGGGCCTGTAGGGGCCCACAGTGTTTCTGTCAGGTTCCGTAGAGTTCTGTAGGGGCCATAGGTTTCCGTAGTGGCTGGTAGTATTCCGTAGGGGTCTGTAGGGTTCCGTAGGCACCTGCAGTGTTCTGTAGGAGCCCATAGGGTTTTAGTGAGGTTCCGTTGTGTTGCTAAGGGTCTTGTAGAGTGCTGTCGGGTCCTGGAGTATTCTGTAGGGTTCCAGAGGGGCTCGTAAGGTTCCGTCGAAATCTGTAGGGTTCCCTAGGGGCCCGTGGAGTCCCGTAGATTTCCGTAGGGACCTGTAGGGCTGTGTAAGTGCCCGCAGGGGTTGGTAGGAGCTTGTAGGGTGCCATATGTTTCTGGAGGGTTGTGTAGGGTTCCGTAGGGGCCGGTGATGTTCCCAAGGGACCTGTAGAGTCTCGTACGGTTCCGTAGGGGCCTGTAGAGTCTCGTACAGTTCCGTAGGGTCCTGTAGGTTTCCATAAGCGCCCGCAGAGGTCTGAAGGGGCCCGTACTGTTCCGTAAGGATCCATAGGGCTCCGTAGAGCTCCGTAGGTTCCCTAGAGGCCTGTAGAGTACCGCAGGAGCCAGTAGTGTTCTGTAGGGGCCCGTAGGGTTCCTTCCATAGGGGCTGGCAGTGTTCCGTAAGGGCCTGTAGGGTTGTGTAAGTGCCCGCAGGAGTCTGTGGGATTCTGTAAGGTTCCGGAGGGTTCTGCAGGGTTCCGTAGGGGCCCGTAGAGTTCCGTAGTGGCTGGTAAAGTTCCGTAGGGCCCTGTGGGGTTCTGTATGGACCTGTAGGGTTCTGTAGGGGCCTGCAGGGTTCTGTAAGTGCCAGCAGGTGTCTGTAGGGTTCCGTAGGCGCCTGCAGTGTTCTGTAGGAGCCCATAGGGTTTTAGTGAGGTTCCGTTGTGTCGCTAAGGGTCTTGTAGAGTGCTGTCGGGTCCTGGAGTATTCTGTAGGGTTCCAGAGGGGCTCGTAGGGTTCCGTCAAGATCTGTAGGGTTCCCTAGGGGCCCGTGGAGTCCCGTAGATTTCCGTAGGGACCTGTAGGGTTGTGTAAGTGCCCGCAGGAGTCTGTAGGAGTCTGTGGGATTCTGTAAGGTTCCGGAGGGTTCTGCAGGGTTCCGTAGGGGCGCGTAGAGTTCCGTAGTGGCTGGTAAAGTTCCGTAGGGCCCTGTACCGTTCCGTAACTGCCTGCAAGGGTCTTTAGGCTTCCGTAGGGGCTGGTAGGGTTCCATAAAGTTCCGTGGGTTCCTGCAGAGTTCTGCAAGTGCCCGCAAGGGCCTGTAGGGGCCCACAGTGTTTCTGTCAGGTTCCGTAGAGTTCCGTAGGGGCCATAGGTTTCCGTAGTGGCTGGTAGTATTCCGTAGGGGTCTGTAGGGTTCCGTAGGCACCTGCAGTGTTCTGTAGGAGCCCATAGGGTTTTAGTGAGGTTCCGTTGTGTTGCTAAGGGTCTTGTAGAGTGCTGTCGGGTCCTGGAGTATTCTGTAGGGTTCCAGAGGGGCTCGTAAGGTTCCGTCGAAATCTGTAGGGTTCCCTAGGGGCCCGTGGAGTCCCGTAGATTTCCGTAGGGACCTGTAGGGCTGTGTAAGTGCCCGCAGGGGTTGGTAGGAGCTTGTAGGGTGCCATATGTTTCCGGAGGGTTGTGTAGGGTTCCGTAGGGGCCGGTGATGTTCCCAAGGGACCTGTAGAGTCTCGTACGGTTCCGTAGGGGCCTGTAGAGTCTCGTACAGTTCCGTAGGGTCCTGTAGGTTTCCATAAGCGCCCGCAGAGGTCTGAAGGGGCCCGTACTGTTCCGTAAGGATCCATAGGGCTCCGTAGAGCTTCGTAGGTTCCTTAGAGGCCTGTAGAGTACCGCAGGAGCCAGTAGTGTTCTGTAGGGGCCCGTAGGGTTCCTTCCATAGGGGCTGGCAGTGTTCCGTAAGGGCCTGTAGGGTTGTGTAAGCGCCCGCAGGAGTCTGTGGGATTCTGTAAGGTTCCGGAGGGTTCTGCAGGGTTCCGTAGGGGCCCGTAGAGTTCCGTAGTGGCTGGTAAAGTTCCGTAGGGCCCTGTGGGGTTCTGTATGGACCTGTAGGGTTCCGTAGGGGCCTGCAGGGTTCTGAAAGTGCCAGCAGGTGTCTGTAGGGTTCCGTAGGGGCCTGTGGTTTTCCGTAACTGCCTGCAAGGGTCTTTAGGCTTCCGTAGGGGCTGGTAGGGTTCCATAAAGTTCCGTGGGTTCCTGCAGAGTTCTGCAAGTGCCCGTAAGGGCCTGTAGGGGCCCACAGTGTTTCTGTCAGGTTCCGTAGGGGCCATAGGTTTCCGTAGTGGCTGGTACTATTCCGTAGGGGTCTGTAGGGTTCCGTAGGGGCCCGTAGAGTTCCGTAGTGGCTGGTAAAGTTCCGTAGGGCCCTGTGGGGTTCTGTATGGACCTGTAGGGTTCCGTAGGGGCCTGCAGGGTTCTGTAAGTGCCAGCAGGTGTCTGTAGGGTTCCGTAGCGGTCTGTAGGGTTCCGTAGGCGCCTGCAGTGTTCTGTAGGAGCCCATAGGGTTTTAGTGAGGTTCCGTTGTGTTGCTAAGGGTCTTGTAGAGTGCTGTCGGGTCCTGGAGTATTCTGTAGGGTTCCAGAGGGGCTCGTAGGGTTCCGTCGAAATCTGTAGGGTTCCCTAGGGGCCCGTAGAGTCCCGTAGATTTCCGTAGGGGCCTATAGGGTTGTGTAAGTGCCCGCAGGAGTCTGTAGGAGTCTGTGGGATTCTGTAAGGTTCCGGAGGGTTCTGCAGGGTTCCGTAGGGGCCCGTAGAGTTCCGTAGTGGCTGGTAAAGTTCCGTAGGGCCCTGTACCGTTCCGTAACTGCCTGCAAGGGTCTTTAGGCTTCCGTAGGGGCTGGTAGGGTTCCATAAAGTTCCGTGGGTTCCTGCAGAGTTCTGCAAGTGCCCGCAAGGGCCTGTAGGGGCCCACAGTGTTTCTGTCAGGTTCCGTAGAGTTCTGTAGGGGCCATAGGTTTCCGTAGTGGCTGGTAGTATTCCGTAGGGGTCTGTAGGGTTCCGTAGGCACCTGCAGTGTTCTGTAGGAGCCCATAGGGTTTTAGTGAGGTTCCGTTGTGTTGCTAAGGGTCTTGTAGAGTGCTGTCGGGTCCTGGAGTATTCTGTAGGGTTCCAGAGGGGCTCGTAAGGTTCCGTCGAAATCTGTAGGGTTCCCTAGGGGCCCGTGGAGTCCCGTAGATTTCCGTAGGGACCTGTAGGGCTGTGTAAGTGCCCGCAGGGGTTGGTAGGAGCTTGTAGGGTGCCATATGTTTCCGGAGGGTTGTGTAGGGTTCCGTAGGGGCCGGTGATGTTCCCAAGGGACCTGTAGAGTCTCGTACGGTTCCGTAGGGGCCTGTAGAGTCTCGTACAGTTCCGTAGGGTCCTGTAGGTTTCCATAAGCGCCCGCAGAGGTCTGAAGGGGCCCGTACTGTTCCGTAAGGATCCATAGGGCTCCGTAGAGCTCCGTAGGTTCCCTAGAGGCCTGTAGAGTACCGCAGGAGCCAGTAGTGTTCTGTAGGGGCCCGTAGGGTTCCTTCCGTAGGGGCTGGCAGTGTTCCGTAAGGGCCTGTAGGGTTGTGTAAGTGCCCGCAGGAGTCTGTGGGATTCTGTAAGGTTCCGGAGGGTTCTGCAGGGTTCCGTAGGGGCCCGTAGAGTTCCGTAGTGGCTGGTAAAGTTCCGTAGGGCCCTGTGGGGTTCTGTATGGACCTGTAGGGTTCCGTAGGGGCCTGCAGGGTTCTGAAAGTGCCAGCAGGTGTCTGTAGGGTTCCGTAGGGGCCTGTGGTTTTCCGTAACTGCCTGCAAGGGTCTTTAGGCTTCCGTAGGGGCTGGTAGGGTTCCATAAAGTTCCGTGGGTTCCTGCAGAGTTCTGCAAGTGCCCGTAAGGGCCTGTAGGGGCCCACAGTGTTTCTGTCAGGTTCCGTAGGGGCCATAGGTTTCCGTAGTGGCTGGTAGTATTCCGTAGGGGTCTGTAGGGTTCCGTAGGCACCTGCAGTGTTCTGTAGGAGCCCATAGGGTTTTAGTGAGGTTCCGTTGTGTCGCTAAGGGTCTTGTAGAGTGCTGTCGGGTCCTGGAGTATTCTGTAGGGTTCCAGAGGGGCTCGTAGGGTTCCGTCAAGATCTGTAGGGTTCCCTAGGGGCCCGTGGAGTCCCGTAGATTTCCGTAGGGACCTGTAGGGTTGTGTAAGTGCCCGCAGGAGTCTGTAGGAGTCTGTGGGATTCTGTAAGGTTCCGGAGGGTTCTGCAGGGTTCCGTAGGGGCCCGTAGAGTTCCGTAGTGGCTGGTAAAGTTCCGTAGGGCCCTGTACCGTTCCGTAACTGCCTGCAAGGGTCTTTAGGCTTCCGTAGGGGCTGGTAGGGTTCCATAAAGTTCCGTGGGTTCCTGCAGAGTTCTGCAAGTGCCCGCAAGGGCCTGTAGGGGCCCACAGTGTTTCTGTCAGGTTCCGTAGAGTTCCGTAGGGGCCATAGGTTTCCGTAGTGGCTGGTAGTATTCCGTAGGGGTCTGTAGGGTTCCGTAGGCACCTGCAGTGTTCTGTAGGAGCCCATAGGGTTTTAGTGAGGTTCCGTTGTGTTGCTAAGGGTCTTGTAGAGTGCTGTCGGGTCCTGGGGTATTCTGTAGGGTTCCAGAGGGGCTCGTAAGGTTCCGTCGAAATCTGTAGGGTTCCCTAGGGGCCCGTGGAGTCCCGTAGATTTCCGTAGGGACCTGTAGGGCTGTGTAAGTGCCCGCAGGGGTTGGTAGGAGCTTGTAGGGTGCCATATGTTTCCGGAGGGTTGTGTAGGGTTCCGTAGGGGCCGGTGATGTTCCCAAGGGACCTGTAGAGTCTCGTATGGTTCCGTAGGGGCCTGTAGAGTCTCGTACAGTTCCGTAGGGTCCTGTAGGTTTCCATAAGCGCCCGCAGAGGTCTGAAGGGGCCCGTACTGTTCCGTAAGGATCCATAGGGTTCCGTAGAGCTTCGTAGATTCCCTAGAGGCCTGTAGAGTACCGCAGGAGCCAGTAGTGTTCTGTAGGGGCCCGTAGGGTTCCTTCCGTAGGGGCTGGCAGTGTTCCGTAAGGGCCTGTAGGGTTGTGTAAGTGCCCGCAGGAGTCTGTAGGAGTCTGTGGGATTCTGTAAGGTTCCGGAGGGTTCTGCAGGGTTCCGTAGGGGCCCGTAGAGTTCCGTAGTGGCTGGTAAAGTTCCGTAGGGCCCTGTGGGGTTCTGTATGGACCTGTAGGGTTCCGTAGGGGCCTGCAGGGTTCTGTAAGTGCCAGCAGGTGTCTGTAGGGTTCCGTAGCGGTCTGTAGGGTTCCGTAGGCGCCTGCAGTGTTCTGTAGGAGCCCATAGGGTTTTAGTGAGGTTCCGTTGTGTCGCTAAGGGTCTTGTAGAGTGCTGTCGGGTCCTGGAGTATTCTGTAGGGTTCCAGAGGGGCTCGTAGGGTTCCGTCAAGATCTGTAGGGTTCCCTAGGGGCCCGTGGAGTCCCGTAGATTTCCGTAGGGACCTGTAGGGTTGTGTAAGTGCCCGCAGGAGTCTGTAGGAGTCTGTGGGATTCTGTAAGGTTCCGGAGGGTTCTGCAGGGTTCCGTAGGGGCCCGTAGAGTTCCGTAGTGGCTGGTAAAGTTCCGTAGGGCCCTGTACCGTTCCGTAACTGCCTGCAAGGGTCTTTAGGCTTCCGTAGGGGCTGGTAGGGTTCCATAAAGTTCCGTGGGTTCCTGCAGAGTTCTGCAAGTGCCCGCAAGGGCCTGTAGGGGCCCACAGTGTTTCTGTCAGGTTCCGTAGAGTTCCGTAGGGGCCATAGGTTTCCGTAGTGGCTGGTAGTATTCCGTAGGGGTCTGTAGGGTTCCGTAGGCACCTGCAGTGTTCTGTAGGAGCCCATAGGGTTTTAGTGAGGTTCCGTTGTGTTGCTAAGGGTCTTGTAGAGTGCTGTCGGGTCCTGGGGTATTCTGTAGGGTTCCAGAGGGGCTCGTAAGGTTCCGTCGAAATCTGTAGGGTTCCCTAGGGGCCCGTGGAGTCCCGTAGATTTCCGTAGGGACCTGTAGGGCTGTGTAAGTGCCCGCAGGGGTTGGTAGGAGCTTGTAGGGTGCCATATGTTTCCGGAGGGTTGTGTAGGGTTCCGTAGGGGCCGGTGATGTTCCCAAGGGACCTGTAGAGTCTCGTACGGTTCTGTAGGGGCCTGTAGAGTCTCGTACAGTTCCGTAGGGTCCTGTAGGTTCCCATAAGCGCCCGCAGAGGTCTGAAGGGGCCCGTACTGTTCCGTAAGGATCCATAGGGTTCCGTAGAGCTTCGTAGGTTCCCTAGAGGCCTGTAGAGTACCGCAGGAGCCAGTAGTGTTCTGTAGGGGCCCGTAGGGTTCCTTCCGTAGGGGCTGGCAGTGTTCCGTAAGGGCCTGTAGGGTTGTGTAAGTGCCCGCAGGAGTCTGTAGGAGTCTGTGGGATTCTGTAAGGTTCCGGAGGGTTCTGCAGGGTTCCGTAGGGGCCCGTAGAGTTCCGTAGTGGCTGGTAAAGTTCCGTAGGGCCCTGTGGGGTTCTGTATGGACCTGTAGGGTTCCGTAGGGGCCTGCAGGGTTCTGTAAGTGCCAGCAGGTGTCTGTAGGGTTCCGTAGCGGTCTGTAGGGTTCCGTAGGCGCCTGCAGTGTTCTGTAGGAGCCCATAGGGTTTTAGTGAGGTTCCGTTGTGTCGCTAAGGGTCTTGTAGAGTGCTGTCGGGTCCTGGAGTATTCTGTAGGGTTCCAGAGGGGCTCGTAGGGTTCCGTCAAGATCTGTAGGGTTCCCTAGGGGCCCGTGGAGTCCCGTAGATTTCCGTAGGGACCTGTAGGGTTGTGTAAGTGCCCGCAGGAGTCTGTAGGAGTCTGTGGGATTCTGTAAGGTTCCGGAGGGTTCTGCAGGGTTCCGTAGGGGCCCGTAGAGTTCCGTAGTGGCTGGTAAAGTTCCGTAGGGCCCTGTACCGTTCCGTAACTGCCTGCAAGGGTCTTTAGGCTTCCGTAGGGGCTGGTAGGGTTCCATAAAGTTCCGTGGGTTCCTGCAGAGTTCTGCAAGTGCCCGCAAGGGCCTGTAGGGGCCCACAGTGTTTCTGTCAGGTTCCGTAGAGTTCCGTAGGGGCCATAGGTTTCCGTAGTGGCTGGTAGTATTCCGTAGGGGTCTGTAGGGTTCCGTAGGCACCTGCAGTGTTCTGTAGGAGCCCATAGGGTTTTAGTGAGGTTCCGTTGTGTTGCTAAGGGTCTTGTAGAGTGCTGTCGGGTCCTGGGGTATTCTGTAGGGTTCCAGAGGGGCTCGTAAGGTTCCGTCGAAATCTGTAGGCTTCCCTAGGGGCCCGTAGAGTCCCGTAGATTTCCGTAGGGACCTGTAGGGCTGTGTAAGTGCCCGCAGGGGTTGGTAGGAGCTTGTAGGGTGCCATATGTTTCCGGAGGGTTGTGTAGGGTTCCGTAGGGGCCGGTGATGTTCCCAAGGGACCTGTAGAGTCTCGTACGGTTCCGTAGGGGCCTGTAGAGTCTCGTACAGTTCCGTAGGGTCCTGTAGGTTTCCATAAGCACCCGCAGAGGTCTGAAGGGGCCCGTACTGTTCCGTAAGGATCCATAGGGTTCCGTAGAGCTTCGTAGGTTCCCTAGAGGCCTGTAGAGTACCGCAGGAGCCAGTAGTGTTCTGTAGGGGCCCGTAGGGTTCCTTCCGTAGGGGCTGGCAGTGTTCCGTAAGGGCCTGTAGGGTTGTGTAAGTGCCCGCAGGAGTCTGTAGGAGTCTGTGGGATTCTGTAAGGTTCCGGAGGGTTCTGCAGGGTTCCGTAGGGGCCCGTAGAGTTCCGTAGTGGCTGGTAAAGTTCCGTAGGGCCCTGTGGGGTTCTGTATGGACCTGTAGGGTTCCGTAGGGGCCTGCAGGGTTCTGTAAGTGCCAGCAGGAGTCTGTAGGGTTCCGTAGCGGTCTGTAGGGTTCCGTAGGCGCCTGCAGTGTTCTGTAGGAGCCCATAGGGTTTTAGTGAGGTTCCGTTGTGTCGCTAAGGGTCTTGTAGAGTGCTGTCGGGTCCTGGAGTATTCTGTAGGGTTCCAGAGGGGCTCGTAGGGTTCCGTCAAGATCTGTAGGGTTCCCTAGGGGCCCGTGGAGTCCCGTAGATTTCCGTAGGGACCTGTAGGGTTGTGTAAGTGCCCGCAGGAGTCTGTGGGATTCTGTAAGGTTCCGGAGGGTTCTGCAGGGTTCCGTAGGGGCCAGTAGAGTTCCGTAGTGGCTGGTAAAGTTCCGTAGGGCCCTGTGGGGTTCTGTATGGACCTGTAGGGTTCTGTAGGGGCCTGCAGGGTTCTGAAAGTGCCAGCAGGTGTCTGTAGGGTTCCGTAGGGGCCTGTGGTTTTCCGTAACTGCCTGCAAGGGTCTTTAGGCTTCCGTAGGGGCTGGTAGGGTTCCATAAAGTTCCGTGGGTTCCTGCAGAGTTCTGCAAGTGCCCGTAAGGGCCTGTAGGGGCCCACAGTGTTTCTGTCAGGTTCCGTAGGGGCCATAGGTTTCCGTAGTGGCTGGTAGTATTCCGTAGGGGTCTGTAGGGTTCCGTAGGCACCTGCAGTGTTCTGTAGGAGCCCATAGGGTTTTAGTGAGGTTCCGTTGTGTCGCTAAGGGTCTTGTAGAGTGCTGTCGGGTCCTGGAGTATTCTGTAGGGTTCCAGAGGGGCTCGTAGGGTTCCGTCAAGATCTGTAGGGTTCCCTAGGGGCCCGTGGAGTCCCGTAGATTTCCGTAGGGACCTGTAGGGTTGTGTAAGTGCCCGCAGGAGTCTGTAGGAGTCTGTGGGATTCTGTAAGGTTCCGGAGGGTACTGCAGGGTTCCGTAGGGGCCCGTAGAGTTCCGTAGTGGCTGGTAAAGTTCCGTAGGGCCCTGTACCGTTCCGTAACTGCCTGCAAGGGTCTTTAGGCTTCCGTAGGGGCTGGTAGGGTTCCATAAAGTTCCGTGGGTTCCTGCAGAGTTCTGCAAGTGCCCGCAAGGGCCTGTAGGGGCCCACAGTGTTTCTGTCAGGTTCCGTAGAGTTCCGTAGGGGCCATAGGTTTCCGTAGTGGCTGGTAGTATTCCGTAGGGGTCTGTAGGGTTCCGTAGGCACCTGCAGTGTTCTGTAGGAGCCCATAGGGTTTTAGTGAGGTTCCGTTGTGTTGCTAAGGGTCTTGTAGAGTGCTGTCGGGTCCTGGGGTATTCTGTAGGGTTCCAGAGGGGCTCGTAAGGTTCCGTCGAAATCTGTAGGGTTCCCTAGGGGCCCGTGGAGTCCCGTAGATTTCCGTAGGGACCTGTAGGGCTGTGTAAGTGCCCGCAGGGGTTGGTAGGAGCTTGTAGGGTGCCATATGTTTCCGGAGGGTTGTGTAGGGTTCCGTAGGGGCCGGTGATGTTCCCAAGGGACCTGTAGAGTCTCGTACGGTTCCGTAGGGGCCTGTAGAGTCTCGTACAGTTCCGTAGGGTCCTGTAGGTTTCCATAAGCGCCCGCAGAGGTCTGAAGGGGCCCGTACTGTTCCGTAAGGATCCATAGGGCTCCGTAGAGCTTCGTAGGTTCCCTAGAGGCCTGTAGAGTACCGCAGGAGCCAGTAGTGTTCTGTAGGGGCCCGTAGGGTTCCTTCCATAGGGGCTGGCAGTGTTCCGTAAGGGCCTGTAGGGTTGTGTAAGTGCCCGCAGGAGTCTGTGGGATTCTGTAAGGTTCCGGAGGGTTCTGCAGGGTTCCGTAGGGGCCCGTAGAGTTCCGTAGTGGCTGGTAAAGTTCCGTAGGGCCCTGTGGGGTTCTGTATGGACCTGTAGGGTTCCGTAGGGGCCTGCAGGGTTCTGAAAGTGCCAGCAGGTGTCTGTAGGGTTCCGTAGGGGCCTGTGGTTTTCCGTAACTGCCTGCAAGGGTCTTTAGGCTTCCGTAGGGGCTGGTAGGGTTCCATAAAGTTCCGTGGGTTCCTGCAGAGTTCTGCAAGTGCCCGTAAGGGCCTGTAGGGGCCCACAGTGTTTCTGTCAGGTTCCGTAGGGGCCATAGGTTTCCGTAGTGGCTGGTAGTATTCCGTAGGGGTCTGTAGGGTTCCGTAGGCGCCTGCAGTGTTCTGTAGGAGCCCATAGGGTTTTAGTGAGGTTCCGTTGTGTCGCTAAGGGTCTTGTAGAGTGCTGTCGGGTCCTGGAGTATTCTGTAGGGTTCCAGAGGGGCTCGTAGGGTTCCGTCAAGATCTGTAGGGTTCCCTAGGGGCCCGTGGAGTCCCGTAGATTTCCGTAGGGACCTGTAGTGTTGTGTAAGTGCCCGCAGGAGTCTGTAGGAGTCTGTGGGATTCTGTAAGGTTCCGGAGGGTTCTGCAGGGTTCCGTAGGGGCCCGTAGAGTTCCGTAGTGGCTGGTAAAGTTCCGTAGGGCCCTGTACCGTTCCGTAACTGCCTGCAAGGGTCTTTAGGCTTCCGTAGGGGCTGGTAGGGTTCCATAAAGTTCCGTGGGTTCCTGCAGAGTTCTGCAAGTGCCCGCAAGGGCCTGTAGGGGCCCACAGTGTTTCTGTCAGGTTCCGTAGAGTTCCGTAGGGGCCATAGGTTTCCGTAGTGGCTGGTAGTATTCCGTAGGGGTCTGTAGGGTTCCGTAGGCACCTGCAGTGTTCTATAGGAGCCCATAGGGTTTTAGTGAGGTTCCGTTGTGTTGCTAAGGGTCTTGTAGAGTGCTGTCGGGTCCTGGAGTATTCTGTAGGGTTCCAGAGGGGCTCGTAAGGTTCCGTCGAAATCTGTAGGGTTCCCTAGGGGCCCGTGGAGTCCCGTAGATTTCCGTAGGGACCTGTAGGGTTGTGTAAGTGCCCGCAGGGGTTGGTAGGAGCTTGTAGGGTGCCATATGTTTCCGGAGGGTTGTGTAGGGTTCCGTAGGGGCCGGTGATGTTCCCAAGGGACCTGTAGAGTCTCGTACGGTTCCGTAGGGGCCTGTAGAGTCTCGTACAGTTCCGTAGGGTCCTGTAGGTTTCCATAAGCGCCCGCAGAGGTCTGAAGGGGCCCGTACTGTTCCGTAAGGATCCATAGGGCTCCGTAGAGCTTCGTAGGTTCCTTAGAGGCCTGTAGAGTACCGCAGGAGCCAGTAGTGTTCTGTAGGGGCCCGTAGGGTTCCTTCCATAGGGGCTGGCAGTGTTCCGTAAGGGCCTGTAGGGTTGTGTAAGTGCCCGCAGGAGTCTGTGGGATTCTGTAAGGTTCCGGAGGGTTCTGCAGGGTTCCGTAGGGGCCCGTAGAGTTCCGTAGTGGCT
Organism: Numenius arquata; assembly: GCF_964106895.1. Lineage (NCBI taxonomy): Eukaryota > Metazoa > Chordata > Aves > Charadriiformes > Scolopacidae > Numenius > Numenius arquata. Next base: position 83,129 of record NW_027414139.1, read on the forward strand.
GGTAAAGTTCCGTAGGGCCCTGTGGGGTTCTGTATGGACCTGTAGGGTTCTGTAGGGGCCTGCAGGGTTCTGAAAGTGCCAGCAGGTGTCTGTAGGGTTCCGTAGGGGCCTGTGGTTTTCCGTAACTGCCTGCAAGGGTCTTTAGGCTTCCGTAGGGGCTGGTAGGGTTCCATAAAGTTCCGTGGGTTCCTGCAGAGTTCTGCAAGTGCCCGTAAGGGCCTGTAGGGGCCCACAGTGTTTCTGTCAGGTTCCGTAGGGGCCATAGGTTTCCGTAGTGGCTGGTAGTATTCCGTAGGGGTCTGTAGGGTTCCGTAGGCACCTGCAGTGTTCTGTAGGAGCCCATAGGGTTTTAGTGAGGTTCCGTTGTGTTGCTAAGGGTCTTGTAGAGTGCTGTCGGGTCCTGGGGTATTCTGTAGGGTTCCAGAGGGGCTCGTAAGGTTCCGTCGAAATCTGTAGGGTTCCCTAGGGGCCCGTGGAGTCCCGTAGATTTCCGTAGGGACCTGTAGGGCTGTGTAAGTGCCCGCAGGGGTTGGTAGGAGCTTGTAGGGTGCCATATGTTTCCGGAGGGTTGTGTAGGGTTCCGTAGGGGCCGGTGATGTTCCCAAGGGACCTGTAGAGTCTCGTACGGTTCCGTAGGGGCCTGTAGAGTCTCGTACAGTTCCGTAGGGTCCTGTAGGTTTCCATAAGCGCCCGCAGAGGTCTGAAGGGGCCCGTACTGTTCCGTAAGGATCCATAGGGTTCCGTAGAGCTTCGTAGGTTCCCTAGAGGCCTGTAGAGTACCGCAGGAGCCAGTAGTGTTCTGTAGGGGCCCGTAGGGTTCCTTCCATAGGGGCTGGCAGTGTTCCGTAAGGGCCTGTAGGGTTGTGTAAGTGCCCGCAGGAGTCTGTGGGATTCTGTAAGGTTCCGGAGGGTTCTGCAGGGTTCCGTAGGGGCCCGTAGAGTTCCGTAGTGGCTGGTAAACTTCCGTAGGGCCCTGTGGGGTTCTGTATGGACCTGTAGGGTTCCGTAGGGGCCTGCAGGGTTCTGAAAGTGCCAGCAGGTGTCTGTAGGGTTCCGTAGGGGCCTGTGGTTTTCCGTAACTGCCTGCAAGGGTCTTTAGGCTTCCGTAGGGGCTGGTAGGGTTCCATAAAGTTCCGTGGGTTCCTGCAGAGTTCTGCAAGTGCCCGTAAGGGCCTGTAGGGGCCCACAGTGTTTCTGTCAGGTTCCGTAGGGGCCATAGGTTTCCATAGTGGCTGGTAGTATTCCGTAGGGGTCTGTAGGGTTCCGTAGGCACCTGCAGTGTTCTGTAGGAGCCCATAGGGTTTTAGTGAGGTTCCGTTGTGTTGCTAAGGGTCTTGTAGAGTGCTGTCGGGTCCTGGAGTATTCTGTAGGGTTCCAGAGGGGCTCGTAAGGTTCCGTCGAAATCTGTAGGGTTCCCTAGGGGCCCGTGGAGTCCCGTAGATTTCCGTAGGGACCTGTAGGGTTGTGTAAGTGCCCGCAGGGGTTGGTAGGAGCTTGTAGGGTGCCATATGTTTCCGGAGGGTTGTGTAGGGTTCCGTAGGGGCCGGTGATGTTCCCAAGGGACCTGTAGAGTCTCGTACGGTTCCGTAGGGGCCTGTAGAGTCTCGTACAGTTCCGTAGGGTCCTGTAGGTTTCCATAAGCGCCCGCAGAGGTCTGAAGGGGCCCGTACTGTTCCGTAAGGATCCATAGGGCTCCGTAGAGCTTCGTAGGTTCCTTAGAGGCCTGTAGAGTACCGCAGGAGCCAGTAGTGTTCTGTAGGGGCCCGTAGGGTTCCTTCCATAGGGGCTGGCAGTGTTCCGTAAGGGCCTGTAGGGTTGTGTAAGTGCCCGCAGGAGTCTGTGGGATTCTGTAAGGTTCCGGAGGGTTCTGCAGGGTTCCGTAGGGGCCCGTAGAGTTCCGTAGTGGCTGGTAAAGTTCCGTAGGGCCCTGTGGGGTTCTGTATGGACCTGTAGGGTTCCGTAGGGGCCTGCAGGGTTCTGAAAGTGCCAGCAGGTGTCTGTAGGGTTCCGTAGGGGCCTGTGGTTTTCCGTAACTGCCTGCAAGGGTCTTTAGGCTTCCGTAGGGGCTGGTAGGGTTCCATAAAGTTCCGTGGGTTCCTGCAGAGTTCTGCAAGTGCCCGTAAGGGCCTGTAGGGGCCCACAGTGTTTCTGTCAGGTTCCGTAGGGGCCATAGGTTTCCATAGTGGCTGGTAGTATTCCGTAGGGGTCTGTAGGGTTCCGTAGGCACCTGCAGTGTTCTGTAGGAGCCCATAGGGTTTTAGTGAGGTTCCGTTGTGTCGCTAAGGGTCTTGTAGAGTGCTGTCGGGTCCTGGAGTATTCTGTAGGGTTCCAGAGGGGCTCGTAGGGTTCCGTCAAGATCTGTAGGGTTCCCTAGGGGCCCGTAGAGTCCCGTAGATTTCCGTAGGGACCTGTAGGGTTGTGTAAGTGCCCGCAGGAGTCTGTAGGAGTCTGTGGGATTCTGTAAGGTTCCGGAGGGTTCTGCAGGGTTCCGTAGGGGCCCGTAGAGTTCCGTAGTGGCTGGTAAAGTTCCGTAGGGCCCTGTGGGGTTCTGTATGGACCTGTAGGGTTCCGTAGGGGCCTGCAGGGTTCTGAAAGTGCCAGCAGGTGTCTGTAGGGTTCCGTAGGGGCCTGTGGTTTTCCGTAACTGCCTGCAAGGGTCTTTAGGCTTCCGTAGGGGCTGGTAGGGTTCCATAAAGTTCCGTGGGTTCCTGCAGAGTTCTGCAAGTGCCCGTAAGGGCCTGTAGGGGCCCACAGTGTTTCTGTCAGGTTCCGTAGGGGCCATAGGTTTCCGTAGTGGCTGGTAGTATTCCGTAGGGGTCTGTAGGGTTCCGTAGGCACCTGCAGTGTTCTGTAGGAGCCCATAGGGTTTTAGTGAGGTTCCGTTGTGTCGCTAAGGGTCTTGTAGAGTGCTGTCGGGTCCTGGAGTATTCTGTAGGGTTCCAGAGGGGCTCGTAGGGTTCCGTCAAGATCTGTAGGGTTCCCTAGGGGCCCGTGGAGTCCCGTAGATTTCCGTAGGGACCTGTAGGGTTGTGTAAGTGCCCGCAGGAGTCTGTAGGAGTCTGTGGGATTCTGTAAGGTTCCGGAGGGTTCTGCAGGGTTCCGTAGGGGCGCGTAGAGTTCCGTAGTGGCTGGTAAAGTTCCGTAGGGCCCTGTACCGTTCCGTAACTGCCTGCAAGGGTCTTTAGGCTTCCGTAGGGGCTGGTAGGGTTCCATAAAGTTCCGTGGGTTCCTGCAGAGTTCTGCAAGTGCCCGCAAGGGCCTGTAGGGGCCCACAGTGTTTCTGTCAGGTTCCGTAGAGTTCCGTAGGGGCCATAGGTTTCCGTAGTGGCTGGTAGTATTCCGTAGGGGTCTGTAGGGTTCCGTAGGCACCTGCAGTGTTCTGTAGGAGCCCATAGGGTTTTAGTGAGGTTCCGTTGTGTCGCTAAGGGTCTTGTAGAGTGCTGTCGGGTCCTGGAGTATTCTGTAGGGTTCCAGAGGGGCTCGTAGGGTTCCGTCAAGATCTGTAGGGTTCCCTAGGGGCCCGTAGAGTCCCGTAGATTTCCGTAGGGACCTGTAGGGTTGTGTAAGTGCCCGCAGGAGTCTGTAGGAGTCTGTGGGATTCTGTAAGGTTCCGGAGGGTTCTGCAGGGTTCCGTAGGGGCCCGTAGAGTTCCGTAGTGGCTGGTAAAGTTCCGTAGGGCCCTGTGGGGTTCTGTATGGACCTGTAGGGTTCCGTAGGGGCCTGCAGGGTTCTGAAAGTGCCAGCAGGTGTCTGTAGGGTTCCGTAGGGGCCTGTGGTTTTCCGTAACTGCCTGCAAGGGTCTTTAGGCTTCCGTAGGGGCTGGTAGGGTTCCATAAAGTTCCGTGGGTTCCTGCAGAGTTCTGCAAGTGCCCGTAAGGGCCTGTAGGGGCCCACAGTGTTTCTGTCAGGTTCCGTAGGGGCCATAGGTTTCCGTAGTGGCTGGTAGTATTCCGTAGGGGTCTGTAGGGTTCCGTAGGCACCTGCAGTGTTCTGTAGGAGCCCATAGGGTTTTAGTGAGGTTCCGTTGTGTTGCTAAGGGTCTTGTAGAGTGCTGTCGGGTCCTGGGGTATTCTGTAGGGTTCCAGAGGGGCTCGTAAGGTTCCGTCGAAATCTGTAGGGTTCCCTAGGGGCCCGTGGAGTCCCGTAGATTTCCGTAGGGACCTGTAGGGCTGTGTAAGTGCCCGCAGGGGTTGGTAGGAGCTTGTAGGGTGCCATATGTTTCCGGAGGGTTGTGTAGGGTTCCGTAGGGGCCGGTGATGTTCCCAAGGGACCTGTAGAGTCTCGTACGGTTCCGTAGGGGCCTGTAGAGTCTCGTACAGTTCCGTAGGGTCCTGTAGGTTTCCATAAGCGCCCGCAGAGGTCTGAAGGGGCCCGTACTGTTCCGTAAGGATCCATAGGGTTCCGTAGAGCTTCGTAGGTTCCCTAGAGGCCTGTAGAGTACCGCAGGAGCCAGTAGTGTTCTGTAGGGGCCCGTAGGGTTCCTTCCATAGGGGCTGGCAGTGTTCCGTAAGGGCCTGTAGGGTTGTGTAAGTGCCCGCAGGAGTCTGTGGGATTCTGTAAGGTTCCGGAGGGTTCTGCAGGGTTCCGTAGGGGCCCGTAGAGTTCCGTAGTGGCTGGTAAACTTCCGTAGGGCCCTGTGGGGTTCTGTATGGACCTGTAGGGTTCCGTAGGGGCCTGCAGGGTTCTGAAAGTGCCAGCAGGTGTCTGTAGGGTTCCGTAGGGGCCTGTGGTTTTCCGTAACTGCCTGCAAGGGTCTTTAGGCTTCCGTAGGGGCTGGTAGGGTTCCATAAAGTTCCGTGGGTTCCTGCAGAGTTCTGCAAGTGCCCGTAAGGGCCTGTAGGGGCCCACAGTGTTTCTGTCAGGTTCCGTAGGGGCCATAGGTTTCCATAGTGGCTGGTAGTATTCCGTAGGGGTCTGTAGGGTTCCGTAGGCACCTGCAGTGTTCTGTAGGAGCCCATAGGGTTTTAGTGAGGTTCCGTTGTGTTGCTAAGGGTCTTGTAGAGTGCTGTCGGGTCCTGGAGTATTCTGTAGGGTTCCAGAGGGGCTCGTAAGGTTCCGTCGAAATCTGTAGGGTTCCCTAGGGGCCCGTGGAGTCCCGTAGATTTCCGTAGGGACCTGTAGGGTTGTGTAAGTGCCCGCAGGGGTTGGTAGGAGCTTGTAGGGTGCCATATGTTTCCGGAGGGTTGTGTAGGGTTCCGTAGGGGCCGGTGATGTTCCCAAGGGACCTGTAGAGTCTCGTACGGTTCCGTAGGGGCCTGTAGAGTCTCGTACAGTTCCGTAGGGTCCTGTAGGTTTCCATAAGCGCCCGCAGAGGTCTGAAGGGGCCCGTACTGTTCCGTAAGGATCCATAGGGCTCCGTAGAGCTTCGTAGGTTCCTTAGAGGCCTGTAGAGTACCGCAGGAGCCAGTAGTGTTCTGTAGGGGCCCGTAGGGTTCCTTCCATAGGGGCTGGCAGTGTTCCGTAAGGGCCTGTAGGGTTGTGTAAGTGCCCGCAGGAGTCTGTGGGATTCTGTAAGGTTCCGGAGGGTTCTGCAGGGTTCCGTAGGGGCCCGTAGAGTTCCGTAGTGGCTGGTAAAGTTCCGTAGGGCCCTGTGGGGTTCTGTATGGACCTGTAGGGTTCCGTAGGGGCCTGCAGGGTTCTGAAAGTGCCAGCAGGTGTCTGTAGGGTTCCGTAGGGGCCTGTGGTTTTCCGTAACTGCCTGCAAGGGTCTTTAGGCTTCCGTAGGGGCTGGTAGGGTTCCATAAAGTTCCGTGGGTTCCTGCAGAGTTCTGCAAGTGCCCGTAAGGGCCTGTAGGGGCCCACAGTGTTTCTGTCAGGTTCCGTAGGGGCCATAGGTTTCCATAGTGGCTGGTAGTATTCCGTAGGGGTCTGTAGGGTTCCGTAGGCACCTGCAGTGTTCTGTAGGAGCCCATAGGGTTTTAGTGAGGTTCCGTTGTGTCGCTAAGGGTCTTGTAGAGTGCTGTCGGGTCCTGGAGTATTCTGTAGGGTTCCAGAGGGGCTCGTAGGGTTCCGTCAAGATCTGTAGGGTTCCCTAGGGGCCCGTAGAGTCCCGTAGATTTCCGTAGGGACCTGTAGGGTTGTGTAAGTGCCCGCAGGAGTCTGTAGGAGTCTGTGGGATTCTGTAAGGTTCCGGAGGGTTCTGCAGGGTTCCGTAGGGGCCCGTAGAGTTCCGTAGTGGCTGGTAAAGTTCCGTAGGGCCCTGTGGGGTTCTGTATGGACCTGTAGGGTTCCGTAGGGGCCTGCAGGGTTCTGAAAGTGCCAGCAGGTGTCTGTAGGGTTCCGTAGGGGCCTGTGGTTTTCCGTAACTGCCTGCAAGGGTCTTTAGGCTTCCGTAGGGGCTGGTAGGGTTCCATAAAGTTCCGTGGGTTCCTGCAGAGTTCTGCAAGTGCCCGTAAGGGCCTGTAGGGGCCCACAGTGTTTCTGTCAGGTTCCGTAGGGGCCATAGGTTTCCGTAGTGGCTGGTAGTATTCCGTAGGGGTCTGTAGGGTTCCGTAGGCACCTGCAGTGTTCTGTAGGAGCCCATAGGGTTTTAGTGAGGTTCCGTTGTGTCGCTAAGGGTCTTGTAGAGTGCTGTCGGGTCCTGGAGTATTCTGTAGGGTTCCAGAGGGGCTCGTAGGGTTCCGTCAAGATCTGTAGGGTTCCCTAGGGGCCCGTGGAGTCCCGTAGATTTCCGTAGGGACCTGTAGGGTTGTGTAAGTGCCCGCAGGAGTCTGTAGGAGTCTGTGGGATTCTGTAAGGTTCCGGAGGGTTCTGCAGGGTTCCGTAGGGGCGCGTAGAGTTCCGTAGTGGCTGGTAAAGTTCCGTAGGGCCCTGTACCGTTCCGTAACTGCCTGCAAGGGTCTTTAGGCTTCCGTAGGGGCTGGTAGGGTTCCATAAAGTTCCGTGGGTTCCTGCAGAGTTCTGCAAGTGCCCGCAAGGGCCTGTAGGGGCCCACAGTGTTTCTGTCAGGTTCCGTAGAGTTCCGTAGGGGCCATAGGTTTCCGTAGTGGCTGGTAGTATTCCGTAGGGGTCTGTAGGGTTCCGTAGGCACCTGCAGTGTTCTGTAGGAGCCCATAGGGTTTTAGTGAGGTTCCGTTGTGTCGCTAAGGGTCTTGTAGAGTGCTGTCGGGTCCTGGGGTATTCTGTAGGGTTCCAGAGGGGCTCGTAACGTTCCGTCGAAATCTGTAGGGTTCCCTAGGGGCCCGTGGAGTCCCGTAGATTTCCGTAGGGACCTGTAGGGTTGTGTAAGTGCCCGCAGGGGTTGGTAGGAGCTTGTAGGGTGCCATATGTTTCCGGAGGGTTGTGTAGGGTTCCGTAGGGGCCGGTGATGTTCCCAAGGGACCTGTAGAGTCTCGTACGGTTCCGTAGGGGCCTGTAGAGTCTCGTACAGTTCCGTAGGGTCCTGTAGGTTTCCATAAGCGCCCGCAGAGGTCTGAAGGGGCCCGTACTGTTCCGTAAGGATCCATAGGGTTCCGTAGAGCTTCGTAGGTTCCCTAGAGGCCTGTAGAGTACCGCAGGAGCCAGTAGTGTTCTGTAGGGGCCCGTAGGGTTCCTTCCATAGGGGCTGGCAGTGTTCCGTAAGGGCCTGTAGGGTTGTGTAAGTGCCCGCAGGAGTCTGTGGGATTCTGTAAGGTTCCGGAGGGTTCTGCAGGGTTCCGTAGGGGCCCGTAGAGTTCCGTAGTGGCTGGTAAAGTTCCGTAGGGCCCTGTGGGGTTCTGTATGGACCTGTAGGGTTCCGTAGGGGCCTGCAGGGTTCTGAAAGTGCCAGCAGGTGTCTGTAGGGTTCCGTAGGGGCCTGTGGTTTTCCGTAACTGCCTGCAAGGGTCTTTAGGCTTCCGTAGGGGCTGGTAGGGTTCCATAAAGTTCCGTGGGTTCCTGCAGAGTTCTGCAAGTGCCCGTAAGGGCCTGTAGGGGCCCACAGTGTTTCTGTCAGGTTCCGTAGGGGCCATAGGTTTCCGTAGTGGCTGGTAGTATTCCGTAGGGGTCTGTAGGGTTCCGTAGGCACCTGCAGTGTTCTGTAGGAGCCCATAGGGTTTTAGTGAGGTTCCGTTGTGTCGCTAAGGGTCTTGTAGAGTGCTGTCGGGTCCTGGAGTATTCTGTAGGGTTCCAGAGGGGCTCGTAAGGTTCCGTCGAAATCTGTAGGGTTCCCTAGGGGCCCGTGGAGTCCCGTAGATTTCCGTAGGGACCTGTAGGGTTGTGTAAGTGCCCGCAGGGGTTGGTAGGAGCTTGTAGGGTGCCATATGTTTCCGGAGGGTTGTGTAGGGTTCCGTAGGGGCCGGTGATGTTCCCAAGGGACCTGTAGAGTCTCGTACGGTTCCGTAGGGGCCTGTAGAGTCTCGTACAGTTCCGTAGGGTCCTGTAGGTTTCCATAAGCGCCCGCAGAGGTCTGAAGGGGCCCGTACTGTTCCGTAAGGATCCATAGGGCTCCGTAGAGCTTCGTAGGTTCCTTAGAGGCCTGTAGAGTACCGCAGGAGCCAGTAGTGTTCTGTAGGGGCCCGTAGGGTTCCTTCCATAGGGGCTGGCAGTGTTCCGTAAGGGCCTGTAGGGTTGTGTAAGTGCCCGCAGGAGTCTGTAGGAGTCTGTGGGATTCTGTAAGGTTCCGGAGGGTTCTGCAGGGTTCCGTAGGGGCCCGTAGAGTTCCGTAGTGGCTGGTAAAGTTCCGTAGGGCCCTGTGGGGTTCTGTATGGACCTGTAGGGTTCCGTAGGGGCCTGCAGGGTTCTGAAAGTGCCAGCAGGTGTCTGTAGGGTTCCGTAGGGGCCTGTGGTTTTCCGTAACTGCCTGCAAGGGTCTTTAGGCTTCCGTAGGGGCTGGTAGGGTTCCATAAAGTTCCGTGGGTTCCTGCAGAGTTCTGCAAGTGCCCGTAAGGGCCTGTAGGGGCCTACAGTGTTTCTGTCAGGTTCCGTAGGGGCCATAGGATTCCGTAGTGGCTGGTAGTATTCCGTAGGGGTCTGTAGGGTTCCGTAGGGGCCCGTAGAGTTCCGTAGTGGCTGGTAAAGTTCCGTAGGGCCCTGTGGGGTTCTGTATGGACCTGTAGGGTTCCGTAGGGGCCTGCAGGGTTCTGTAAGTGCCAGCAGGTGTCTGTAGGGTTCCGTAGCGGTCTGTAGGGTTCCGTAGGCGCCTGCAGTGCTCTGTAGGAGCCCATAGGGTTTTAGTGAGGTTCCGTTGTGTCGCTAAGGGTCTTGTAGAGTGCTGTCGGGTCCTGGAGTATTCTGTAGGGTTCCAGAGGGGCTCGTAGGGTTCCGTCAAGATCTGTAGGGTTCCCTAGGGGCCCGTGGAGTCCCGTAGATTTCCGTAGGGACCTGTAGGGTTGTGTAAGTGCCCGCAGGAGTCTGTAGGAGTCTGTGGGATTCTGTAAGGTTCCGGAGGGTTCTGCAGGGTTCCGTAGGGGCCCGTAGAGTTCCGTAGTGGCTGGTAAAGTTCCGTAGGGGCCTGTGGTTTTCCGTAACTGCCTGCAAGGGTCTTTAGGCTTCCGTAGGGGCTGGTAGGGTTCCATAAAGTTCCGTGGGTTCCTGCAGAGTTCTGCAAGTGCCCGCAAGGGCCTGTAGGGGCCCACAGTGTTTCTGTCAGGTTCCGTAGAGTTCCGTAGGGGCCATAGGTTTCCGTAGTGGCTGGTAGTATTCCGTAGGGGTCTGTAGGGTTCCGTAGGGGCCCGTAGAGTTCCGTAGTGGCTGGTAAAGTTCCGTAGGGCCCTGTGGGGTTCTGTATGGACCTGTAGGGTTCCGTAGGGGCCTGCAGGGTTCTGTAAGTGCCAGCAGGTGTCTGTAGGTTTCCGTAGCGGTCTGTAGGGTTCCGTAACTGCCTGCAAGGGTCTTTAGGCTTCCGTAGGGGCTGGTAGGGTTCCATAAAGTTCCGTGGGTTCCTGCAGAGTTCTGCAAGTGCCCGCAAGGGCCTGTAGGGGCCCACAGTGTTTCTGTCAGGTTCCGTAGAGTTCCGTAGGGGCCATAGGTTTCCATAGTGGCTGGTAGTATTTTGTAGGGGTCTGTAGGGTTCCGTAGGCACCTGCAGTGTTCTGTAGGAGCCCATAGGGTTTTAGTGAGGTTCCGTTGTGTCGCTAAGGGTCTTGTAGAGTGCTGTCGGGTCCTGGAGTATTCTGTAGGGTTCCAGAGGGGCTCGTAGGGTTCCGTCAAGATCTGTAGGGTTCCCTAGGGGCCCGTGGAGTCCCGTAGATTTCCGTAGGGACCTGTAGGGTTGTGTAAGTGCCCGCAGGAGTCTGTAGGAGTCTGTGGGATTCTGTAAGGTTCCGGAGGGTTCTGCAGGGTTCCGTAGGGGCCCATAGAGTTCCGTAGTGGCTGGTAAAGTTCCGTAGGGCCCTGTACCGTTCCGTAACTGCCTGCAAGGGTCTTTAGGCTTCCGTAGGGGCTGGTAGGGTTCCATAAAGTTCCGTGGGTTCCTGCAGAGTTCTGCAAGTGCCCGTAAGGGCCTGTAGGGGCCCACAGTGTTTCTGTCAGGTTCCGTAGGGGCCATAGGTTTCCGTAGTGGCTGGTAGTATTCCGTAGGGGTCTGTAGGGTTCCGTAGGCACCTGCAGTGTTCTGTAGGAGCCCATAGGGTTTTAGTGAGGTTCCGTTGTGTCGCTAAGGGTCTTGTAGAGTGCTGTCGGGTCCTGGAGTATTCTGTAGGGTTCCAGAGGGGCTCGTAAGGTTCCGTCGAAATCTGTAGGGTTCCCTAGGGGCCCGTGGAGTCCCGTAGATTTCCGTAGGGACCTGTAGGGCTGTGTAAGTGCCCGCAGGGGTTGGTAGGAGCTTGTAGGGTGCCATATGTTTCCGGAGGGTTGTGTAGGGTTCCGTAGGGGCCGGTGATGTTCCCAAGGGACCTGTAGAGTCTCGTACGGTTCCGTAGGGGCCTGTAGAGTCTCGTACAGTTCCGTAGGGTCCTGTAGGTTTCCATAAGCGCCCGCAGAGGTCTGAAGGGGCCCGTACTGTTCCGTAAGGATCCATAGGGCTCCGTAGAGCTTCGTAGGTTCCTTAGAGGCCTGTAGAGTACCGCAGGAGCCAGTAGTGTTCTGTAGGGGCCCGTAGGGTTCCTTCCATAGGGGCTGGCAGTGTTCCGTAAGGGCCTGTAGGGTTGTGTAAGTGCCCGCAGGAGTCTGTAGGAGTCTGTGGGATTCTGTAAGGTTCCGGAGGGTTCTGCAGGGTTCCGTAGGGGCCCGTAGAGTTCCGTAGTGGCTGGTAAAGTTCCGTAGGGCCCTGTGGGGTTCTGTATGGACCTGTAGGGTTCCGTAGGGGCCTGCAGGGTTCTGAAAGTGCCAGCAGGTGTCTGTAGGGTTCCGTAGGGGCCTGTGGTTTTCCGTAACTGCCTGCAAGGGTCTTTAGGCTTCCGTAGGGGCTGGTAGGGTTCCATAAAGTTCCGTGGGTTCCTGCAGAGTTCTGCAAGTGCCCGTAAGGGCCTGTAGGGGCCCACAGTGTTTCTGTCAGGTTCCGTAGGGGCCATAGGTTTCCGTAGTGGCTGGTAGTATTCCGTAGGGGTCTGTAGGGTTCCGTAGGCACCTGCAGTGTTCTGTAGGAGCCCATAGGGTTTTAGTGAGGTTCCGTTGTGTCGCTAAGGGTCTTGTAGAGTGCTGTCGGGTCCTGGAGTATTCTGTAGGGTTCCAGAGGGGCTCGTAAGGTTCCGTCGAAATCTGTAGGGTTCCCTAGGGGCCCGTGGAGTCCCGTAGATTTCCGTAGGGACCTGTAGGGTTGTGTAAGTGCCCGCAGGGGTTGGTAGGAGCTTGTAGGGTGCCATATGTTTCCGGAGGGTTGTGTAGGGTTCCGTAGGGGCCGGTGATGTTCCCAAGGGACCTGTAGAGTCTCGTACGGTTCCGTAGGGGCCTGTAGAGTCTCGTACAGTTCCGTAGGGTCCTGTAGGTTTCCATAAGCGCCCGCAGAGGTCTGAAGGGGCCCGTACTGTTCCGTAAGGATCCATAGGGCTCCGTAGAGCTTCGTAGGTTCCTTAGAGGCCTGTAGAGTACCGCAGGAGCCAGTAGTGTTCTGTAGGGGCCCGTAGGGTTCCTTCCATAGGGGCTGGCAGTGTTCCGTAAGGGCCTGTAGGGTTGTGTAAGTGCCCGCAGGAGTCTGTAGGAGTCTGTGGGATTCTGTAAGGTTCCGGAGGGTTCTGCAGGGTTCCGTAGGGGCCCGTAGAGTTCCGTAGTGGCTGGTAAAGTTCCGTAGGGCCCTGTGGGGTTCTGTATGGACCTGTAGGGTTCCGTAGGGGCCTGCAGGGTTCTGAAAGTGCCAGCAGGTGTCTGTAGGGTTCCGTAGGGGCCTGTGGTTTTCCGTAACTGCCTGCAAGGGTCTTTAGGCTTCCGTAGGGGCTGGTAGGGTTCCATAAAGTTCCGTGGGTTCCTGCAGAGTTCTGCAAGTGCCCGTAAGGGCCTGTAGGGGCCCACAGTGTTTCTGTCAGGTTCCGTAGGGGCCATAGGTTTCCGTAGTGGCTGGTAGTATTCCGTAGGGGTCTGTAGGGTTCCGTAGGCACCTGCAGTGTTCTGTAGGAGCCCATAGGGTTTTAGTGAGGTTCCGTTGTGTCGCTAAGGGTCTTGTAGAGTGCTGTCGGGTCCTGGAGTATTCTGTAGGGTTCCAGAGGGGCTCGTAAGGTTCCGTCGAAATCTGTAGGGTTCCCTAGGGGCCCGTGGAGTCCCGTAGATTTCCGTAGGGACCTGTAGGGTTGTGTAAGTGCCCGCAGGGGTTGGTAGGAGCTTGTAGGGTGCCATATGTTTCCGGAGGGTTGTGTAGGGTTCCGTAGGGGCCGGTGATGTTCCCAAGGGACCTGTAGAGTCTCGTACGGTTCCGTAGGGGCCTGTAGAGTCTCGTACAGTTCCGTAGGGTCCTGTAGGTTTCCATAAGCGCCCGCAGAGGTCTGAAGGGGCCCGTACTGTTCCGTAAGGATCCATAGGGCTCCGTAGAGCTTCGTAGGTTCCTTAGAGGCCTGTAGAGTACCGCAGGAGCCAGTAGTGTTCTGTAGGGGCCCGTAGGGTTCCTTCCATAGGGGCTGGCAGTGTTCCGTAAGGGCCTGTTAGGGTTGTGTAAGTGCCCGCAGGAGTCTGTGGGATTCTGTAAGGTTCCGGAGGGTTCTGCAGGGTTCCGTAGGGGCCCGTAGAGTTCCGTAGTGGCTGGTAAAGTTCCGTAGGGCCCTGTGGGGTTCTGTATGGACCTGTAGGGTTCCGTAGGGGCCTGCAGGGTTCTGAAAGTGCCAGCAGGTGTCTGTAGGGTTCCGTAGGGGCCTGTGGTTTTCCGTAACTGCCTGCAAGGGTCTTTAGGCTTCCGTAGGGGCTGGTAGGGTTCCATAAAGTTCCGTGGGTTCCTGCAGAGTTCTGCAAGTGCCCGTAAGGGCCTGTAGGGGCCCACAGTGTTTCTGTCAGGTTCCGTAGGGGCCATAGGTTTCCGTAGTGGCTGGTAGTATTCCGTAGGGGTCTGTAGGGTTCCGTAGGCACCTGCAGTGTTCTGTAGGAGCCCATAGGGTTTTAGTGAGGTTCCGTTGTGTCGCTAAGGGTCTTGTAGAGTGCTGTCGGGTCCTGGAGTATTCTGTAGGGTTCCAGAGGGGCTCGTAAGGTTCCGTCGAAATCTGTAGGGTTCCCTAGGGGCCCGTGGAGTCCCGTAGATTTCCGTAGGGACCTGTAGGGTTGTGTAAGTGCCCGCAGGGGTTGGTAGGAGCTTGTAGGGTGCCATATGTTTCCGGAGGGTTGTGTAGGGTTCCGTAGGGGCCGGTGATGTTCCCAAGGGACCTGTAGAGTCTCGTACGGTTCCGTAGGGGCCTGTAGAGTCTCGTACAGTTCCGTAGGGTCCTGTAGGTTTCCATAAGCGCCCGCAGAGGTCTGAAGGGGCCCGTACTGTTCCGTAAGGATCCATAGGGCTCCGTAGAGCTTCGTAGGTTCCTTAGAGGCCTGTAGAGTACCGCAGGAGCCAGTAGTGTTCTGTAGGGGCCCGTAGGGTTCCTTCCATAGGGGCTGGCAGTGTTCCGTAAGGGCCTGTAGGGTTGTGTAAGTGCCCGCAGGAGTCTGTAGGAGTCTGTGGGATTCTGTAAGGTTCCGGAGGGTTCTGCAGGGTTCCGTAGGGGCCCGTAGAGTTCCGTAGTGGCTGGTAAAGTTCCGTAGGGCCCTGTGGGGTTCTGTATGGACCTGTAGGGTTCCGTAGGGGCCTGCAGGGTTCTGAAAGTGCCAGCAGGTGTCTGTAGGGTTCCGTAGGGGCCTGTGGTTTTCCGTAACTGCCTGCAAGGGTCTTTAGGCTTCCGTAGGGGCTGGTAGGGTTCCATAAAGTTCCGTGGGTTCCTGCAGAGTTCTGCAAGTGCCCGTAAGGGCCTGTAGGGGCCCACAGTGTTTCTGTCAGGTTCCGTAGGGGCCATAGGTTTCCGTAGTGGCTGGTAGTATTCCGTAGGGGTCTGTAGGGTTCCGTAGGCACCTGCAGTGTTCTGTAGGAGCCCATAGGGTTTTAGTGAGGTTCCGTTGTGTCGCTAAGGGTCTTGTAGAGTGCTGTCGGGTCCTGGAGTATTCTGTAGGGTTCCAGAGGGGCTCGTAAGGTTCCGTCGAAATCTGTAGGGTTCCCTAGGGGCCCGTGGAGTCCCGTAGATTTCCGTAGGGACCTGTAGGGTTGTGTAAGTGCCCGCAGGGGTTGGTAGGAGCTTGTAGGGTGCCATATGTTTCCGGAGGGTTGTGTAGGGTTCCGTAGGGGCCGGTGATGTTCCCAAGGGACCTGTAGAGTCTCGTACGGTTCCGTAGGGGCCTGTAGAGTCTCGTACAGTTCCGTAGGGTCCTGTAGGTTTCCATAAGCGCCCGCAGAGGTCTGAAGGGGCCCGTACTGTTCCGTAAGGATCCATAGGGCTCCGTAGAGCTTCGTAGGTTCCTTAGAGGCCTGTAGAGTACCGCAGGAGCCAGTAGTGTTCTGTAGGGGCCCGTAGGGTTCCTTCCATAGGGGCTGGCAGTGTTCCGTAAGGGCCTGTTAGGGTTGTGTAAGTGCCCGCAGGAGTCTGTGGGATTCTGTAAGGTTCCGGAGGGTTCTGCAGGGTTCCGTAGGGGCCCGTAGAGTTCCGTAGTGGCTGGTAAAGTTCCGTAGGGCCCTGTGGGGTTCTGTATGGACCTGTAGGGTTCCGTAGGGGCCTGCAGGGTTCTGAAAGTGCCAGCAGGTGTCTGTAGGGTTCCGTAGGGGCCTGTGGTTTTCCGTAACTGCCTGCAAGGGTCTTTAGGCTTCCGTAGGGGCTGGTAGGGTTCCATAAAGTTCCGTGGGTTCCTGCAGAGTTCTGCAAGTGCCCGTAAGGGCCTGTAGGGGCCCACAGTGTTTCTGTCAGGTTCCGTAGGGGCCATAGGTTTCCGTAGTGGCTGGTAGTATTCCGTAGGGGTCTGTAGGGTTCCGTAGGCACCTGCAGTGTTCTGTAGGAGCCCATAGGGTTTTAGTGAGGTTCCGTTGTGTCGCTAAGGGTCTTGTAGAGTGCTGTCGGGTCCTGGAGTATTCTGTAGGGTTCCAGAGGGGCTCGTAAGGTTCCGTCGAAATCTGTAGGGTTCCCTAGGGGCCCGTGGAGTCCCGTAGATTTCCGTAGGGACCTGTAGGGTTGTGTAAGTGCCCGCAGGGGTTGGTAGGAGCTTGTAGGGTGCCATATGTTTCCGGAGGGTTGTGTAGGGTTCCGTAGGGGCCGGTGATGTTCCCAAGGGACCTGTAGAGTCTCGTACGGTTCCGTAGGGGCCTGTAGAGTCTCGTACAGTTCCGTAGGGTCCTGTAGGTTTCCATAAGCGCCCGCAGAGGTCTGAAGGGGCCCGTACTGTTCCGTAAGGATCCATAGGGCTCCGTAGAGCTTCGTAGGTTCCTTAGAGGCCTGTAGAGTACCGCAGGAGCCAGTAGTGTTCTGTAGGGGCCCGTAGGGTTCCTTCCATAGGGGCTGGCAGTGTTCCGTAAGGGCCTGTTAGGGTTGTGTAAGTGCCCGCAGGAGTCTGTGGGATTCTGTAAGGTTCCGGAGGGTTCTGCAGGGTTCCGTAGGGGCCCGTAGAGTTCCGTAGTGGCTGGTAAAGTTCCGTAGGGCCCTGTGGGGTTCTGTATGGACCTGTAGGGTTCCGTAGGGGCCTGCAGGGTTCTGAAAGTGCCAGCAGGTGTCTGTAGGGTTCCGTAGGGGCCTGTGGTTTTCCGTAACTGCCTGCAAGGGTCTTTAGGCTTCCGTAGGGGCTGGTAGGGTTCCATAAAGTTCCGTGGGTTCCTGCAGAGTTCTGCAAGTGCCCGTAAGGGCCTGTAGGGGCCCACAGTGTTTCTGTCAGGTTCCGTAGGGGCCATAGGTTTCCGTAGTGGCTGGTAGTATTCCGTAGGGGTCTGTAGGGTTCCGTAGGCACCTGCAGTGTTCTGTAGGAGCCCATAGGGTTTTAGTGAGGTTCCGTTGTGTCGCTAAGGGTCTTGTAGAGTGCTGTCGGGTCCTGGAGTATTCTGTAGGGTTCCAGAGGGGCTCGTAAGGTTCCGTCGAAATCTGTAGGGTTCCCTAGGGGCCCGTGGAGTCCCGTAGATTTCCGTAGGGACCTGTAGGGTTGTGTAAGTGCCCGCAGGGGTTGGTAGGAGCTTGTAGGGTGCCATATGTTTCCGGAGGGTTGTGTAGGGTTCCGTAGGGGCCGGTGATGTTCCCAAGGGACCTGTAGAGTCTCGTACGGTTCCGTAGGGGCCTGTAGAGTCTCGTACAGTTCCGTAGGGTCCTGTAGGTTTCCATAAGCGCCCGCAGAGGTCTGAAGGGGCCCGTACTGTTCCGTAAGGATCCATAGGGCTCCGTAGAGCTTCGTAGGTTCCTTAGAGGCCTGTAGAGTACCGCAGGAGCCAGTAGTGTTCTGTAGGGGCCCGTAGGGTTCCTTCCATAGGGGCTGGCAGTGTTCCGTAAGGGCCTGTAGGGTTGTGTAAGTGCCCGCAGGAGTCTGTGGGATTCTGTAAGGTTCCGGAGGGTTCTGCAGGGTTCCGTAGGGGCCCGTAGAGTTCCGTAGTGGCTGGTAAAGTTCCGTAGGGCCCTGTGGGGTTCTGTATGGACCTGTAGGGTTCCGTAGGGGCCTGCAGGGTTCTGAAAGTGCCAGCAGGTGTCTGTAGGGTTCCGTAGGGGCCTGTGGTTTTCCGTAACTGCCTGCAAGGGTCTTTAGGCTTCCGTAGGGGCTGGTAGGGTTCCATAAAGTTCCGTGGGTTCCTGCAGAGTTCTGCAAGTGCCCGTAAGGGCCTGTAGGGGCCCACAGTGTTTCTGTCAGGTTCCGTAGGGGCCATAGGTTTCCGTAGTGGCTGGTAGTATTCCGTAGGGGTCTGTAGGGTTCCGTAGGCACCTGCAGTGTTCTGTAGGAGCCCATAGGGTTTTAGTGAGGTTCCGTTGTGTCGCTAAGGGTCTTGTAGAGTGCTGTCGGGTCCTGGAGTATTCTGTAGGGTTCCAGAGGGGCTCGTAAGGTTCCGTCGAAATCTGTAGGGTTCCCTAGGGGCCCGTGGAGTCCCGTAGATTTCCGTAGGGACCTGTAGGGTTGTGTAAGTGCCCGCAGGGGTTGGTAGGAGCTTGTAGGGTGCCATATGTTTCCGGAGGGTTGTGTAGGGTTCCGTAGGGGCCGGTGATGTTCCCAAGGGACCTGTAGAGTCTCGTACGGTTCCGTAGGGGCCTGTAGAGTCTCGTACAGTTCCGTAGGGTCCTGTAGGTTTCCATAAGCGCCCGCAGAGGTCTGAAGGGGCCCGTACTGTTCCGTAAGGATCCATAGGGCTCCGTAGAGCTTCGTAGGTTCCTTAGAGGCCTGTAGAGTACCGCAGGAGCCAGTAGTGTTCTGTAGGGGCCCGTAGGGTTCCTTCCATAGGGGCTGGCAGTGTTCCGTAAGGGCCTGTTAGGGTTGTGTAAGTGCCCGCAGGAGTCTGTGGGATTCTGTAAGGTTCCGGAGGGTTCTGCAGGGTTCCGTAGGGGCCCGTAGAGTTCCGTAGTGGCTGGTAAAGTTCCGTAGGGCCCTGTGGGGTTCTGTATGGACCTGTAGGGTTCCGTAGGGGCCTGCAGGGTTCTGAAAGTGCCAGCAGGTGTCTGTAGGGTTCCGTAGGGGCCTGTGGTTTTCCGTAACTGCCTGCAAGGGTCTTTAGGCTTCCGTAGGGGCTGGTAGGGTTCCATAAAGTTCCGTGGGTTCCTGCAGAGTTCTGCAAGTGCCCGTAAGGGCCTGTAGGGGCCCACAGTGTTTCTGTCAGGTTCCGTAGGGGCCATAGGTTTCCGTAGTGGCTGGTAGTATTCCGTAGGGGTCTGTAGGGTTCCGTAGGCACCTGCAGTGTTCTGTAGGAGCCCATAGGGTTTTAGTGAGGTTCCGTTGTGTCGCTAAGGGTCTTGTAGAGTGCTGTCGGGTCCTGGAGTATTCTGTAGGGTTCCAGAGGGGCTCGTAGGGTTCCGTCAAGATCTGTAGGGTTCCCTAGGGGCCCGTGGAGTCCCGTAGATTTCCGTAGGGACCTGTAGGGTTGTGTAAGTGCCCGCAGGGGTTGGTAGGAGCTTGTAGGGTTCCATATGTTTCCGGAGGGTTGTGTAGGGTTCCGTAGGGGCCGGTGGTGTTCCCTAGGGACCTGTAGAGTCTCGTACGGTTCCGTAGGGGCCTGTAGAGTCTCGTACAGTTCCGTAGGGTCCTGTAGGTTTCCATAAGCGCCCGCAGAGGTCTGAAGGGGCCCGTACTGTTCCGTAAGGATCCATAGGGCTCCGTAGAGCTTCGTAGGTTCCTTAGAGGCCTGTAGAGTACCGCAGGAGCCAGTAGTGTTCTGTAGGGGCCCGTAGGGTTCCTTCCATAGGGGCTGGCAGTGTTCCGTAAGGGCCTGTAGGGTTGTGTAAGTGCCCGCAGGAGTCTGTAGGAGTCTGTGGGATTCTGTAAGGTTCCGGAGGGTTCTGCAGGGTTCCGTAGGGGCCCGTAGAGTTCCGTAGTGGCTGGTAAAGTTCCGTAGGGCCCTGTGGGGTTCTGTATGGACCTGTAGGGTTCCGTAGGGGCCTGCAGGGTTCTGAAAGTGCCAGCAGGTGTCTGTAGGGTTCCGTAGGGGCCTGTGGTTTTCCGTAACTGCCTGCAAGGGTCTTTAGGCTTCCGTAGGGGCTGGTAGGGTTCCATAAAGTTCCGTGGGTTCCTGCAGAGTTCTGCAAGTGCCCGTAAGGGCCTGTAGGGGCCCACAGTGTTTCTGTCAGGTTCCGTAGGGGCCATAGGTTTCCGTAGTGGCTGGTAGTATTCCGTAGGGGTCTGTAGGGTTCCGTAGGCACCTGCAGTGTTCTGTAGGAGCCCATAGGGTTTTAGTGAGGTTCCGTTGTGTCGCTAAGGGTCTTGTAGAGTGCTGTCGGGTCCTGGAGTATTCTGTAGGGTTCCAGAGGGGCTCGTAAGGTTCCGTCGAAATCTGTAGGGTTCCCTAGGGGCCCGTGGAGTCCCGTAGATTTCCGTAGGGACCTGTAGGGTTGTGTAAGTGCCCGCAGGGGTTGGTAGGAGCTTGTAGGGTGCCATATGTTTCCGGAGGGTTGTGTAGGGTTCCGTAGGGGCCGGTGATGTTCCCAAGGGACCTGTAGAGTCTCGTACGGTTCCGTAGGGGCCTGTAGAGTCTCGTACAGTTCCGTAGGGTCCTGTAGGTTTCCATAAGCGCCCGCAGAGGTCTGAAGGGGCCCGTACTGTTCCGTAAGGATCCATAGGGCTCCGTAGAGCTTCGTAGGTTCCTTAGAGGCCTGTAGAGTACCGCAGGAGCCAGTAGTGTTCTGTAGGGGCCCGTAGGGTTCCTTCCATAGGGGCTGGCAGTGTTCCGTAAGGGCCTGTAGGGTTGTGTAAGTGCCCGCAGGAGTCTGTAGGAGTCTGTGGGATTCTGTAAGGTTCCGGAGGGTTCTGCAGGGTTCCGTAGGGGCCCGTAGAGTTCCGTAGTGGCTGGTAAAGTTCCGTAGGGCCCTGTGGGGTTCTGTATGGACCTGTAGGGTTCCGTAGGGGCCTGCAGGGTTCTGAAAGTGCCAGCAGGTGTCTGTAGGGTTCCGTAGGGGCCTGTGGTTTTCCGTAACTGCCTGCAAGGGTCTTTAGGCTTCCGTAGGGGCTGGTAGGGTTCCATAAAGTTCCGTGGGTTCCTGCAGAGTTCTGCAAGTGCCCGTAAGGGCCTGTAGGGGCCCACAGTGTTTCTGTCAGGTTCCGTAGGGGCCATAGGTTTCCGTAGTGGCTGGTAGTATTCCGTAGGGGTCTGTAGGGTTCCGTAGGCACCTGCAGTGTTCTGTAGGAGCCCATAGGGTTTTAGTGAGGTTCCGTTGTGTCGCTAAGGGTCTTGTAGAGTGCTGTCGGGTCCTGGAGTATTCTGTAGGGTTCCAGAGGGGCTCGTAAGGTTCCGTCGAAATCTGTAGGGTTCCCTAGGGGCCCGTGGAGTCCCGTAGATTTCCGTAGGGACCTGTAGGGTTGTGTAAGTGCCCGCAGGGGTTGGTAGGAGCTTGTAGGGTGCCATATGTTTCCGGAGGGTTGTGTAGGGTTCCGTAGGGGCCGGTGATGTTCCCAAGGGACCTGTAGAGTCTCGTACGGTTCCGTAGGGGCCTGTAGAGTCTCGTACAGTTCCGTAGGGTCCTGTAGGTTTCCATAAGCGCCCGCAGAGGTCTGAAGGGGCCCGTACTGTTCCGTAAGGATCCATAGGGCTCCGTAGAGCTTCGTAGGTTCCTTAGAGGCCTGTAGAGTACCGCAGGAGCCAGTAGTGTTCTGTAGGGGCCCGTAGGGTTCCTTCCATAGGGGCTGGCAGTGTTCCGTAAGGGCCTGTAGGGTTGTGTAAGTGCCCGCAGGAGTCTGTAGGAGTCTGTGGGATTCTGTAAGGTTCCGGAGGGTTCTGCAGGGTTCCGTAGGGGCCCGTAGAGTTCCGTAGTGGCTGGTAAAGTTCCGTAGGGCCCTGTGGGGTTCTGTATGGACCTGTAGGGTTCCGTAGGGGCCTGCAGGGTTCTGAAAGTGCCAGCAGGTGTCTGTAGGGTTCCGTAGGGGCCTGTGGTTTTCCGTAACTGCCTGCAAGGGTCTTTAGGCTTCCGTAGGGGCTGGTAGGGTTCCATAAAGTTCCGTGGGTTCCTGCAGAGTTCTGCAAGTGCCCGTAAGGGCCTGTAGGGGCCCACAGTGTTTCTGTCAGGTTCCGTAGGGGCCATAGGTTTCCGTAGTGGCTGGTAGTATTCCGTAGGGGTCTGTAGGGTTCCGTAGGCACCTGCAGTGTTCTGTAGGAGCCCATAGGGTTTTAGTGAGGTTCCGTTGTGTCGCTAAGGGTCTTGTAGAGTGCTGTCGGGTCCTGGAGTATTCTGTAGGGTTCCAGAGGGGCTCGTAACGTTCCGTCGAAATCTGTAGGGTTCCCTAGGGGCCCGTGGAGTCCCGTAGATTTCCGTAGGGACCTGTAGGGTTGTGTAAGTGCCCGCAGGGGTTGGTAGGAGCTTGTAGGGTGCCATATGTTTCCGGAGGGTTGTGTAGGGTTCCGTAGGGGCCGGTGATGTTCCCAAGGGACCTGTAGAGTCTCGTACGGTTCCGTAGGGGCCTGTAGAGTCTCGTACAGTTCCGTAGGGTCCTGTAGGTTTCCATAAGCGCCCGCAGAGGTCTGAAGGGGCCCGTACTGTTCCGTAAGGATCCATAGGGCTCCGTAGAGCTTCGTAGGTTCCTTAGAGGCCTGTAGAGTACCGCAGGAGCCAGTAGTGTTCTGTAGGGGCCCGTAGGGTTCCTTCCATAGGGGCTGGCAGTGTTCCGTAAGGGCCTGTAGGGTTGTGTAAGTGCCCGCAGGAGTCTGTAGGAGTCTGTGGGATTCTGTAAGGTTCCGGAGGGTTCTGCAGGGTTCCGTAGGGGCCCGTAGAGTTCCGTAGTGGCTGGTAAAGTTCCGTAGGGCCCTGTGGGGTTCTGTATGGACCTGTAGGGTTCCGTAGGGGCCTGCAGGGTTCTGAAAGTGCCAGCAGGTGTCTGTAGGGTTCCGTAGGGGCCTGTGGTTTTCCGTAACTGCCTGCAAGGGTCTTTAGG
This sequence comes from Numenius arquata, assembly GCF_964106895.1. NCBI lineage: Eukaryota > Metazoa > Chordata > Aves > Charadriiformes > Scolopacidae > Numenius > Numenius arquata. Next base: position 104,978 of record NW_027414139.1, read on the forward strand.
CTTCCGTAGGGGCTGGTAGGGTTCCATAAAGTTCCGTGGGTTCCTGCAGAGTTCTGCAAGTGCCCGTAAGGGCCTGTAGGGGCCCACAGTGTTTCTGTCAGGTTCCGTAGGGGCCATAGGTTTCCGTAGTGGCTGGTAGTATTCCGTAGGGGTCTGTAGGGTTCCGTAGGCACCTGCAGTGTTCTGTAGGAGCCCATAGGGTTTTAGTGAGGTTCCGTTGTGTCGCTAAGGGTCTTGTAGAGTGCTGTCGGGTCCTGGAGTATTCTGTAGGGTTCCAGAGGGGCTCGTAACGTTCCGTCGAAATCTGTAGGGTTCCCTAGGGGCCCGTGGAGTCCCGTAGATTTCCGTAGGGACCTGTAGGGTTGTGTAAGTGCCCGCAGGGGTTGGTAGGAGCTTGTAGGGTGCCATATGTTTCCGGAGGGTTGTGTAGGGTTCCGTAGGGGCCGGTGATGTTCCCAAGGGACCTGTAGAGTCTCGTACGGTTCCGTAGGGGCCTGTAGAGTCTCGTACAGTTCCGTAGGGTCCTGTAGGTTTCCATAAGCGCCCGCAGAGGTCTGAAGGGGCCCGTACTGTTCCGTAAGGATCCATAGGGCTCCGTAGAGCTTCGTAGGTTCCTTAGAGGCCTGTAGAGTACCGCAGGAGCCAGTAGTGTTCTGTAGGGGCCCGTAGGGTTCCTTCCATAGGGGCTGGCAGTGTTCCGTAAGGGCCTGTAGGGTTGTGTAAGTGCCCGCAGGAGTCTGTAGGAGTCTGTGGGATTCTGTAAGGTTCCGGAGGGTTCTGCAGGGTTCCGTAGGGGCCCGTAGAGTTCCGTAGTGGCTGGTAAAGTTCCGTAGGGCCCTGTGGGGTTCTGTATGGACCTGTAGGGTTCCGTAGGGGCCTGCAGGGTTCTGAAAGTGCCAGCAGGTGTCTGTAGGGTTCCGTAGGGGCCTGTGGTTTTCCGTAACTGCCTGCAAGGGTCTTTAGGCTTCCGTAGGGGCTGGTAGGGTTCCATAAAGTTCCGTGGGTTCCTGCAGAGTTCTGCAAGTGCCCGTAAGGGCCTGTAGGGGCCCACAGTGTTTCTGTCAGGTTCCGTAGGGGCCATAGGTTTCCGTAGTGGCTGGTAGTATTCCGTAGGGGTCTGTAGGGTTCCGTAGGCACCTGCAGTGTTCTGTAGGAGCCCATAGGGTTTTAGTGAGGTTCCGTTGTGTCGCTAAGGGTCTTGTAGAGTGCTGTCGGGTCCTGGAGTATTCTGTAGGGTTCCAGAGGGGCTCGTAAGGTTCCGTCGAAATCTGTAGGGTTCCCTAGGGGCCCGTGGAGTCCCGTAGATTTCCGTAGGGACCTGTAGGGTTGTGTAAGTGCCCGCAGGGGTTGGTAGGAGCTTGTAGGGTGCCATATGTTTCCGGAGGGTTGTGTAGGGTTCCGTAGGGGCCGGTGATGTTCCCAAGGGACCTGTAGAGTCTCGTACGGTTCCGTAGGGGCCTGTAGAGTCTCGTACAGTTCCGTAGGGTCCTGTAGGTTTCCATAAGCGCCCGCAGAGGTCTGAAGGGGCCCGTACTGTTCCGTAAGGATCCATAGGGCTCCGTAGAGCTTCGTAGGTTCCTTAGAGGCCTGTAGAGTACCGCAGGAGCCAGTAGTGTTCTGTAGGGGCCCGTAGGGTTCCTTCCATAGGGGCTGGCAGTGTTCCGTAAGGGCCTGTTAGGGTTGTGTAAGTGCCCGCAGGAGTCTGTGGGATTCTGTAAGGTTCCGGAGGGTTCTGCAGGGTTCCGTAGGGGCCCGTAGAGTTCCGTAGTGGCTGGTAAAGTTCCGTAGGGCCCTGTGGGGTTCTGTATGGACCTGTAGGGTTCCGTAGGGGCCTGCAGGGTTCTGAAAGTGCCAGCAGGTGTCTGTAGGGTTCCGTAGGGGCCTGTGGTTTTCCGTAACTGCCTGCAAGGGTCTTTAGGCTTCCGTAGGGGCTGGTAGGGTTCCATAAAGTTCCGTGGGTTCCTGCAGAGTTCTGCAAGTGCCCGTAAGGGCCTGTAGGGGCCCACAGTGTTTCTGTCAGGTTCCGTAGGGGCCATAGGTTTCCGTAGTGGCTGGTAGTATTCCGTAGGGGTCTGTAGGGTTCCGTAGGCACCTGCAGTGTTCTGTAGGAGCCCATAGGGTTTTAGTGAGGTTCCGTTGTGTCGCTAAGGGTCTTGTAGAGTGCTGTCGGGTCCTGGAGTATTCTGTAGGGTTCCAGAGGGGCTCGTAAGGTTCCGTCGAAATCTGTAGGGTTCCCTAGGGGCCCGTGGAGTCCCGTAGATTTCCGTAGGGACCTGTAGGGTTGTGTAAGTGCCCGCAGGGGTTGGTAGGAGCTTGTAGGGTGCCATATGTTTCCGGAGGGTTGTGTAGGGTTCCGTAGGGGCCGGTGATGTTCCCAAGGGACCTGTAGAGTCTCGTACGGTTCCGTAGGGGCCTGTAGAGTCTCGTACAGTTCCGTAGGGTCCTGTAGGTTTCCATAAGCGCCCGCAGAGGTCTGAAGGGGCCCGTACTGTTCCGTAAGGATCCATAGGGCTCCGTAGAGCTTCGTAGGTTCCTTAGAGGCCTGTAGAGTACCGCAGGAGCCAGTAGTGTTCTGTAGGGGCCCGTAGGGTTCCTTCCATAGGGGCTGGCAGTGTTCCGTAAGGGCCTGTTAGGGTTGTGTAAGTGCCCGCAGGAGTCTGTGGGATTCTGTAAGGTTCCGGAGGGTTCTGCAGGGTTCCGTAGGGGCCCGTAGAGTTCCGTAGTGGCTGGTAAAGTTCCGTAGGGCCCTGTGGGGTTCTGTATGGACCTGTAGGGTTCCGTAGGGGCCTGCAGGGTTCTGAAAGTGCCAGCAGGTGTCTGTAGGGTTCCGTAGGGGCCTGTGGTTTTCCGTAACTGCCTGCAAGGGTCTTTAGGCTTCCGTAGGGGCTGGTAGGGTTCCATAAAGTTCCGTGGGTTCCTGCAGAGTTCTGCAAGTGCCCGTAAGGGCCTGTAGGGGCCCACAGTGTTTCTGTCAGGTTCCGTAGGGGCCATAGGTTTCCGTAGTGGCTGGTAGTATTCCGTAGGGGTCTGTAGGGTTCCGTAGGCACCTGCAGTGTTCTGTAGGAGCCCATAGGGTTTTAGTGAGGTTCCGTTGTGTCGCTAAGGGTCTTGTAGAGTGCTGTCGGGTCCTGGAGTATTCTGTAGGGTTCCAGAGGGGCTCGTAAGGTTCCGTCGAAATCTGTAGGGTTCCCTAGGGGCCCGTGGAGTCCCGTAGATTTCCGTAGGGACCTGTAGGGTTGTGTAAGTGCCCGCAGGGGTTGGTAGGAGCTTGTAGGGTGCCATATGTTTCCGGAGGGTTGTGTAGGGTTCCGTAGGGGCCGGTGATGTTCCCAAGGGACCTGTAGAGTCTCGTACGGTTCCGTAGGGGCCTGTAGAGTCTCGTACAGTTCCGTAGGGTCCTGTAGGTTTCCATAAGCGCCCGCAGAGGTCTGAAGGGGCCCGTACTGTTCCGTAAGGATCCATAGGGCTCCGTAGAGCTTCGTAGGTTCCTTAGAGGCCTGTAGAGTACCGCAGGAGCCAGTAGTGTTCTGTAGGGGCCCGTAGGGTTCCTTCCATAGGGGCTGGCAGTGTTCCGTAAGGGCCTGTTAGGGTTGTGTAAGTGCCCGCAGGAGTCTGTGGGATTCTGTAAGGTTCCGGAGGGTTCTGCAGGGTTCCGTAGGGGCCCGTAGAGTTCCGTAGTGGCTGGTAAAGTTCCGTAGGGCCCTGTGGGGTTCTGTATGGACCTGTAGGGTTCCGTAGGGGCCTGCAGGGTTCTGAAAGTGCCAGCAGGTGTCTGTAGGGTTCCGTAGGGGCCTGTGGTTTTCCGTAACTGCCTGCAAGGGTCTTTAGGCTTCCGTAGGGGCTGGTAGGGTTCCATAAAGTTCCGTGGGTTCCTGCAGAGTTCTGCAAGTGCCCGTAAGGGCCTGTAGGGGCCCACAGTGTTTCTGTCAGGTTCCGTAGGGGCCATAGGTTTCCGTAGTGGCTGGTAGTATTCCGTAGGGGTCTGTAGGGTTCCGTAGGCACCTGCAGTGTTCTGTAGGAGCCCATAGGGTTTTAGTGAGGTTCCGTTGTGTCGCTAAGGGTCTTGTAGAGTGCTGTCGGGTCCTGGAGTATTCTGTAGGGTTCCAGAGGGGCTCGTAAGGTTCCGTCGAAATCTGTAGGGTTCCCTAGGGGCCCGTGGAGTCCCGTAGATTTCCGTAGGGACCTGTAGGGTTGTGTAAGTGCCCGCAGGGGTTGGTAGGAGCTTGTAGGGTGCCATATGTTTCCGGAGGGTTGTGTAGGGTTCCGTAGGGGCCGGTGATGTTCCCAAGGGACCTGTAGAGTCTCGTACGGTTCCGTAGGGGCCTGTAGAGTCTCGTACAGTTCCGTAGGGTCCTGTAGGTTTCCATAAGCGCCCGCAGAGGTCTGAAGGGGCCCGTACTGTTCCGTAAGGATCCATAGGGCTCCGTAGAGCTTCGTAGGTTCCTTAGAGGCCTGTAGAGTACCGCAGGAGCCAGTAGTGTTCTGTAGGGGCCCGTAGGGTTCCTTCCATAGGGGCTGGCAGTGTTCCGTAAGGGCCTGTAGGGTTGTGTAAGTGCCCGCAGGAGTCTGTGGGATTCTGTAAGGTTCCGGAGGGTTCTGCAGGGTTCCGTAGGGGCCCGTAGAGTTCCGTAGTGGCTGGTAAAGTTCCGTAGGGCCCTGTGGGGTTCTGTATGGACCTGTAGGGTTCCGTAGGGGCCTGCAGGGTTCTGAAAGTGCCAGCAGGTGTCTGTAGGGTTCCGTAGGGGCCTGTGGTTTTCCGTAACTGCCTGCAAGGGTCTTTAGGCTTCCGTAGGGGCTGGTAGGGTTCCATAAAGTTCCGTGGGTTCCTGCAGAGTTCTGCAAGTGCCCGTAAGGGCCTGTAGGGGCCCACAGTGTTTCTGTCAGGTTCCGTAGGGGCCATAGGTTTCCGTAGTGGCTGGTAGTATTCCGTAGGGGTCTGTAGGGTTCCGTAGGCACCTGCAGTGTTCTGTAGGAGCCCATAGGGTTTTAGTGAGGTTCCGTTGTGTCGCTAAGGGTCTTGTAGAGTGCTGTCGGGTCCTGGAGTATTCTGTAGGGTTCCAGAGGGGCTCGTAAGGTTCCGTCGAAATCTGTAGGGTTCCCTAGGGGCCCGTGGAGTCCCGTAGATTTCCGTAGGGACCTGTAGGGTTGTGTAAGTGCCCGCAGGGGTTGGTAGGAGCTTGTAGGGTGCCATATGTTTCCGGAGGGTTGTGTAGGGTTCCGTAGGGGCCGGTGATGTTCCCAAGGGACCTGTAGAGTCTCGTACGGTTCCGTAGGGGCCTGTAGAGTCTCGTACAGTTCCGTAGGGTCCTGTAGGTTTCCATAAGCGCCCGCAGAGGTCTGAAGGGGCCCGTACTGTTCCGTAAGGATCCATAGGGCTCCGTAGAGCTTCGTAGGTTCCTTAGAGGCCTGTAGAGTACCGCAGGAGCCAGTAGTGTTCTGTAGGGGCCCGTAGGGTTCCTTCCATAGGGGCTGGCAGTGTTCCGTAAGGGCCTGTTAGGGTTGTGTAAGTGCCCGCAGGAGTCTGTGGGATTCTGTAAGGTTCCGGAGGGTTCTGCAGGGTTCCGTAGGGGCCCGTAGAGTTCCGTAGTGGCTGGTAAAGTTCCGTAGGGCCCTGTGGGGTTCTGTATGGACCTGTAGGGTTCCGTAGGGGCCTGCAGGGTTCTGAAAGTGCCAGCAGGTGTCTGTAGGGTTCCGTAGGGGCCTGTGGTTTTCCGTAACTGCCTGCAAGGGTCTTTAGGCTTCCGTAGGGGCTGGTAGGGTTCCATAAAGTTCCGTGGGTTCCTGCAGAGTTCTGCAAGTGCCCGTAAGGGCCTGTAGGGGCCCACAGTGTTTCTGTCAGGTTCCGTAGGGGCCATAGGTTTCCGTAGTGGCTGGTAGTATTCCGTAGGGGTCTGTAGGGTTCCGTAGGCACCTGCAGTGTTCTGTAGGAGCCCATAGGGTTTTAGTGAGGTTCCGTTGTGTCGCTAAGGGTCTTGTAGAGTGCTGTCGGGTCCTGGAGTATTCTGTAGGGTTCCAGAGGGGCTCGTAGGGTTCCGTCAAGATCTGTAGGGTTCCCTAGGGGCCCGTGGAGTCCCGTAGATTTCCGTAGGGACCTGTAGGGTTGTGTAAGTGCCCGCAGGGGTTGGTAGGAGCTTGTAGGGTTCCATATGTTTCCGGAGGGTTGTGTAGGGTTCCGTAGGGGCCGGTGGTGTTCCCTAGGGACCTGTAGAGTCTCGTACGGTTCCGTAGGGGCCTGTAGAGTCTCGTACAGTTCCGTAGGGTCCTGTAGGTTTCCATAAGCGCCCGCAGAGGTCTGAAGGGGCCCGTACTGTTCCGTAAGGATCCATAGGGCTCCGTAGAGCTTCGTAGGTTCCTTAGAGGCCTGTAGAGTACCGCAGGAGCCAGTAGTGTTCTGTAGGGGCCCGTAGGGTTCCTTCCATAGGGGCTGGCAGTGTTCCGTAAGGGCCTGTAGGGTTGTGTAAGTGCCCGCAGGAGTCTGTAGGAGTCTGTGGGATTCTGTAAGGTTCCGGAGGGTTCTGCAGGGTTCCGTAGGGGCCCGTAGAGTTCCGTAGTGGCTGGTAAAGTTCCGTAGGGCCCTGTGGGGTTCTGTATGGACCTGTAGGGTTCCGTAGGGGCCTGCAGGGTTCTGAAAGTGCCAGCAGGTGTCTGTAGGGTTCCGTAGGGGCCTGTGGTTTTCCGTAACTGCCTGCAAGGGTCTTTAGGCTTCCGTAGGGGCTGGTAGGGTTCCATAAAGTTCCGTGGGTTCCTGCAGAGTTCTGCAAGTGCCCGTAAGGGCCTGTAGGGGCCCACAGTGTTTCTGTCAGGTTCCGTAGGGGCCATAGGTTTCCGTAGTGGCTGGTAGTATTCCGTAGGGGTCTGTAGGGTTCCGTAGGCACCTGCAGTGTTCTGTAGGAGCCCATAGGGTTTTAGTGAGGTTCCGTTGTGTCGCTAAGGGTCTTGTAGAGTGCTGTCGGGTCCTGGAGTATTCTGTAGGGTTCCAGAGGGGCTCGTAAGGTTCCGTCGAAATCTGTAGGGTTCCCTAGGGGCCCGTGGAGTCCCGTAGATTTCCGTAGGGACCTGTAGGGTTGTGTAAGTGCCCGCAGGGGTTGGTAGGAGCTTGTAGGGTGCCATATGTTTCCGGAGGGTTGTGTAGGGTTCCGTAGGGGCCGGTGATGTTCCCAAGGGACCTGTAGAGTCTCGTACGGTTCCGTAGGGGCCTGTAGAGTCTCGTACAGTTCCGTAGGGTCCTGTAGGTTTCCATAAGCGCCCGCAGAGGTCTGAAGGGGCCCGTACTGTTCCGTAAGGATCCATAGGGCTCCGTAGAGCTTCGTAGGTTCCTTAGAGGCCTGTAGAGTACCGCAGGAGCCAGTAGTGTTCTGTAGGGGCCCGTAGGGTTCCTTCCATAGGGGCTGGCAGTGTTCCGTAAGGGCCTGTTAGGGTTGTGTAAGTGCCCGCAGGAGTCTGTGGGATTCTGTAAGGTTCCGGAGGGTTCTGCAGGGTTCCGTAGGGGCCCGTAGAGTTCCGTAGTGGCTGGTAAAGTTCCGTAGGGCCCTGTGGGGTTCTGTATGGACCTGTAGGGTTCCGTAGGGGCCTGCAGGGTTCTGAAAGTGCCAGCAGGTGTCTGTAGGGTTCCGTAGGGGCCTGTGGTTTTCCGTAACTGCCTGCAAGGGTCTTTAGGCTTCCGTAGGGGCTGGTAGGGTTCCATAAAGTTCCGTGGGTTCCTGCAGAGTTCTGCAAGTGCCCGTAAGGGCCTGTAGGGGCCCACAGTGTTTCTGTCAGGTTCCGTAGGGGCCATAGGTTTCCGTAGTGGCTGGTAGTATTCCGTAGGGGTCTGTAGGGTTCCGTAGGCACCTGCAGTGTTCTGTAGGAGCCCATAGGGTTTTAGTGAGGTTCCGTTGTGTCGCTAAGGGTCTTGTAGAGTGCTGTCGGGTCCTGGAGTATTCTGTAGGGTTCCAGAGGGGCTCGTAAGGTTCCGTCGAAATCTGTAGGGTTCCCTAGGGGCCCGTGGAGTCCCGTAGATTTCCGTAGGGACCTGTAGGGTTGTGTAAGTGCCCGCAGGGGTTGGTAGGAGCTTGTAGGGTGCCATATGTTTCCGGAGGGTTGTGTAGGGTTCCGTAGGGGCCGGTGATGTTCCCAAGGGACCTGTAGAGTCTCGTACGGTTCCGTAGGGGCCTGTAGAGTCTCGTACAGTTCCGTAGGGTCCTGTAGGTTTCCATAAGCGCCCGCAGAGGTCTGAAGGGGCCCGTACTGTTCCGTAAGGATCCATAGGGCTCCGTAGAGCTTCGTAGGTTCCTTAGAGGCCTGTAGAGTACCGCAGGAGCCAGTAGTGTTCTGTAGGGGCCCGTAGGGTTCCTTCCATAGGGGCTGGCAGTGTTCCGTAAGGGCCTGTAGGGTTGTGTAAGTGCCCGCAGGAGTCTGTAGGAGTCTGTGGGATTCTGTAAGGTTCCGGAGGGTTCTGCAGGGTTCCGTAGGGGCCCGTAGAGTTCCGTAGTGGCTGGTAAAGTTCCGTAGGGCCCTGTGGGGTTCTGTATGGACCTGTAGGGTTCCGTAGGGGCCTGCAGGGTTCTGAAAGTGCCAGCAGGTGTCTGTAGGGTTCCGTAGGGGCCTGTGGTTTTCCGTAACTGCCTGCAAGGGTCTTTAGGCTTCCGTAGGGGCTGGTAGGGTTCCATAAAGTTCCGTGGGTTCCTGCAGAGTTCTGCAAGTGCCCGTAAGGGCCTGTAGGGGCCCACAGTGTTTCTGTCAGGTTCCGTAGGGGCCATAGGTTTCCGTAGTGGCTGGTAGTATTCCGTAGGGGTCTGTAGGGTTCCGTAGGCACCTGCAGTGTTCTGTAGGAGCCCATAGGGTTTTAGTGAGGTTCCGTTGTGTCGCTAAGGGTCTTGTAGAGTGCTGTCGGGTCCTGGAGTATTCTGTAGGGTTCCAGAGGGGCTCGTAGGGTTCCGTCAAGATCTGTAGGGTTCCCTAGGGGCCCGTGGAGTCCCGTAGATTTCCGTAGGGACCTGTAGGGTTGTGTAAGTGCCCGCAGGAGTCTGTAGGAGTCTGTGGGATTCTGTAAGGTTCCGGAGGGTTCTGCAGGGTTCCGTAGGGGCCCGTAGAGTTCCGTAGTGGCTGGTAAAGTTCCGTAGGGCCCTGTACCGTTCCGTAACTGCCTGCAAGGGTCTTTAGGCTTCCGTAGGGGCTGGTAGGGTTCCATAAAGTTCCGTGGGTTCCTGCAGAGTTCTGCAAGTGCCCGCAAGGGCCTGTAGGGGCCCACAGTGTTTCTGTCAGGTTCCGTAGAGTTCCGTAGGGGCCATAGGTTTCCGTAGTGGCTGGTAGTATTCCGTAGGGGTCTGTAGGGTTCCGTAGGCACCTGCAGTGTTCTGTAGGAGCCCATAGGGTTTTAGTGAGGTTCCGTTGTGTTGCTAAGGGTCTTGTAGAGTGCTGTCGGGTCCTGGAGTATTCTGTAGGGTTCCAGAGGGGCTCGTAAGGTTCCGTCGAAATCTGTAGGGTTCCCTAGGGGCCCGTGGAGTCCCGTAGATTTCCGTAGGGACCTGTAGGGTTGTGTAAGTGCCCGCAGGGGTTGGTAGGAGCTTGTAGGGTGCCATATGTTTCCGGAGGGTTGTGTAGGGTTCCGTAGGGGCTGGTGATGTTCCCAAGGGACCTGTAGAGTCTCGTACGGTTCCGTAGGGGCCTGTAGAGTCTCGTACAGTTCCGTAGGGTCCTGTAGGTTTCCATAAGCGCCCGCAGAGGTCTGAAGGGGCCCGTACTGTTCCGTAAGGATCCATAGGGCTCCGTAGAGCTTCGTAGGTTCCCTAGAGGCCTGTAGAGTACCGCAGGAGCCAGTAGTGTTCTGTAGGGGCCCGTAGGGTTCCTTCCATAGGGGCTGGCAGTGTTCCGTAAGGGCCTGTTAGGGTTGTGTAAGTGCCCGCAGGAGTCTGTGGGATTCTGTAAGGTTCCGGAGGGTTCTGCAGGGTTCCGTAGGGGCCCGTAGAGTTCCGTAGTGGCTGGTAAAGTTCCGTAGGGCCCTGTGGGGTTCTGTATGGACCTGTAGGGTTCCGTAGGGGCCTGCAGGGTTCTGTAAGTGCCAGCAGGTGTCTGTAGGGTTCCGTAGGGGCCTGTGGTTTTCCGTAACTGCCTGCAAGGGTCTTTAGGCTTCCGTAGGGGCTGGTAGGGTTCCATAAAGTTCCGTGGGTTCCTGCAGAGTTCTGCAAGTGCCCGTAAGGGCCTGTAGGGGCCCACAGTGTTTCTGTCAGGTTCCGTAGGGGCCATAGGTTTCCGTAGTGGCTGGTAGTATTCCGTAGGGGTCTGTAGGGTTCCGTAGGCACCTGCAGTGTTCTGTAGGAGCCCATAGGGTTTTAGTGAGGTTCCGTTGTGTCGCTAAGGGTCTTGTAGAGTGCTGTCGGGTCCTGGAGTATTCTGTAGGGTTCCAGAGGGGCTCGTAGGGTTCCGTCAAGATCTGTAGGGTTCCCTAGGGGCCCGTGGAGTCCCGTAGATTTCCGTAGGGACCTGTAGGGTTGTGTAAGTGCCCGCAGGAGTCTGTAGGAGTCTGTGGGATTCTGTAAGGTTCCGGAGGGTTCTGCAGGGTTCCGTAGGGGCCCGTAGAGTTCCGTAGTGGCTGGTAAAGTTCCGTAGGGCCCTGTGGGGTTCTGTATGGACCTGTAGGGTTCCGTAGGGGCCTGCAGGGTTCTGAAAGTGCCAGCAGGTGTCTGTAGGGTTCCGTAGGGGCCTGTGGTTTTCCGTAACTGCCTGCAAGGGTCTTTAGGCTTCCGTAGGGGCTGGTAGGGTTCCATAAAGTTCCGTGGGTTCCTGCAGAGTTCTGCAAGTGCCCGTAAGGGCCTGTAGGGGCCCACAGTGTTTCTGTCAGGTTCCGTAGGGGCCATAGGTTTCCGTAGTGGCTGGTAGTATTCCGTAGGGGTCTGTAGGGTTCCGTAGGCACCTGCAGTGTTCTGTAGGAGCCCATAGGGTTTTAGTGAGGTTCCGTTGTGTTGCTAAGGGTCTTGTAGAGTGCTGTCGGGTCCTGGAGTATTCTGTAGGGTTCCAGAGGGGCTCGTAGGGTTCCGTCAAGATCTGTAGGGTTCCCTAGGGGCCCGTGGAGTCCCGTAGATTTCCGTAGGGACCTGTAGGGTTGTGTAAGTGCCCGCAGGAGTCTGTAGGAGTCTGTGGGATTCTGTAAGGTTCCGGAGGGTTCTGCAGGGTTCCGTAGGGGCCCGTAGAGTTCCGTAGTGGCTGGTAAAGTTCCGTAGGGCCCTGTACCGTTCCGTAACTGCCTGCAAGGGTCTTTAGGCTTCCGTAGGGGCTGGTAGGGTTCCATAAAGTTCCGTGGGTTCCTGCAGAGTTCTGCAAGTGCCCGCAAGGGCCTGTAGGGGCCCACAGTGTTTCTGTCAGGTTCCGTAGAGTTCCGTAGGGGCCATAGGTTTCCGTAGTGGCTGGTAGTATTCCGTAGGGGTCTGTAGGGTTCCGTAGGCACCTGCAGTGTTCTGTAGGAGCCCATAGGGTTTTAGTGAGGTTCCGTTGTGTTGCTAAGGGTCTTGTAGAGTGCTGTCGGGTCCTGGAGTATTCTGTAGGGTTCCAGAGGGGCTCGTAAGGTTCCGTCGAAATCTGTAGGGTTCCCTAGAGGCCCGTGGAGTCCCGTAGATTTCCGTAGGGACCTGTAGGGTTGTGTAAGTGCCCGCAGGGGTTGGTAGGAGCTTGTAGGGTGCCATATGTTTCCGGAGGGTTGTGTAGGGTTCCGTAGGGGCTGGTGATGTTCCCAAGGGACCTGTAGAGTCTCGTACGGTTCCGTAGGGGCCTGTAGAGTCTCGTACAGTTCCGTAGGGTCCTGTAGGTTTCCATAAGCGCCCGCAGAGGTCTGAAGGGGCCCGTACTGTTCCGTAAGGATCCATAGGGCTCCGTAGAGCTTCGTAGGTTCCCTTGAGGCCTGTAGAGTACCGCAGGAGCCAGTAGTGTTCTGTAGGGGCCCGTAGGGTTCCTTCCATAGGGGCTGGCAGTGTTCCGTAAGGGCCTGTTAGGGTTGTGTAAGTGCCCGCAGGAGTCTGTGGGATTCTGTAAGGTTCCGGAGGGTTCTGCAGGGTTCCGTAGGGGCCCGTAGAGTTCCGTAGTGGCTGGTAAAGTTCCGTAGGGCCCTGTGGGGTTCTGTATGGACCTGTAGGGTTCCGTAGGGGCCTGCAGGGTTCTGTAAGTGCCAGCAGGTGTCTGTAGGGTTCCGTAGGGGCCTGTGGTTTTCCGTAACTGCCTGCAAGGGTCTTTAGGCTTCCGTAGGGGCTGGTAGGGTTCCATAAAGTTCCGTGGGTTCCTGCAGAGTTCTGCAAGTGCCCGTAAGGGCCTGTAGGGGCCCACAGTGTTTCTGTCAGGTTCCGTAGGGGCCATAGGTTTCCGTAGTGGCTGGTAGTATTCCGTAGGGGTCTGTAGGGTTCCGTAGGCACCTGCAGTGTTCTGTAGGAGCCCATAGGGTTTTAGTGAGGTTCCGTTGTGTCGCTAAGGGTCTTGTAGAGTGCTGTCGGGTCCTGGAGTATTCTGTAGGGTTCCAGAGGGGCTCGTAGGGTTCCGTCAAGATCTGTAGGGTTCCCTAGGGGCCCGTGGAGTCCCGTAGATTTCCGTAGGGACCTGTAGGGTTGTGTAAGTGCCCGCAGGAGTCTGTAGGAGTCTGTGGGATTCTGTAAGGTTCCGGAGGGTTCTGCAGGGTTCCGTAGGGGCCCGTAGAGTTCCGTAGTGGCTGGTAAAGTTCCGTAGGGCCCTGTGGGGTTCTGTATGGACCTGTAGGGTTCCGTAGGGGCCTGCAGGGTTCTGAAAGTGCCAGCAGGTGTCTGTAGGGTTCCGTAGGGGCCTGTGGTTTTCCGTAACTGCCTGCAAGGGTCTTTAGGCTTCCGTAGGGGCTGGTAGGGTTCCATAAAGTTCCGTGGGTTCCTGCAGAGTTCTGCAAGTGCCCGTAAGGGCCTGTAGGGGCCCACAGTGTTTCTGTCAGGTTCCGTAGGGGCCATAGGTTTCCGTAGTGGCTGGTAGTATTCCGTAGGGGTCTGTAGGGTTCCGTAGGCACCTGCAGTGTTCTGTAGGAGCCCATAGGGTTTTAGTGAGGTTCCGTTGTGTTGCTAAGGGTCTTGTAGAGTGCTGTCGGGTCCTGGAGTATTCTGTAGGGTTCCAGAGGGGCTCGTAGGGTTCCGTCAAGATCTGTAGGGTTCCCTAGGGGCCCGTGGAGTCCCGTAGATTTCCGTAGGGACCTGTAGGGTTGTGTAAGTGCCCGCAGGAGTCTGTAGGAGTCTGTGGGATTCTGTAAGGTTCCGGAGGGTTCTGCAGGGTTCCGTAGGGGCCCGTAGAGTTCCGTAGTGGCTGGTAAAGTTCCGTAGGGCCCTGTACCGTTCCGTAACTGCCTGCAAGGGTCTTTAGGCTTCCGTAGGGGCTGGTAGGGTTCCATAAAGTTCCGTGGGTTCCTGCAGAGTTCTGCAAGTGCCCGCAAGGGCCTGTAGGGGCCCACAGTGTTTCTGTCAGGTTCCGTAGAGTTCCGTAGGGGCCATAGGTTTCCGTAGTGGCTGGTAGTATTCCGTAGGGGTCTGTAGGGTTCCGTAGGCACCTGCAGTGTTCTGTAGGAGCCCATAGGGTTTTAGTGAGGTTCCGTTGTGTTGCTAAGGGTCTTGTAGAGTGCTGTCGGGTCCTGGAGTATTCTGTAGGGTTCCAGAGGGGCTCGTAAGGTTCCGTCGAAATCTGTAGGGTTCCCTAGGGGCCCGTGGAGTCCCGTAGATTTCCGTAGGGACCTGTAGGGTTGTGTAAGTGCCCGCAGGGGTTGGTAGGAGCTTGTAGGGTGCCATATGTTTCCGGAGGGTTGTGTAGGGTTCCGTAGGGGCTGGTGATGTTCCCAAGGGACCTGTAGAGTCTCGTACGGTTCCGTAGGGGCCTGTAGAGTCTCGTACAGTTCCGTAGGGTCCTGTAGGTTTCCATAAGCGCCCGCAGAGGTCTGAAGGGGCCCGTACTGTTCCGTAAGGATCCATAGGGCTCCGTAGAGCTTCGTAGGTTCCCTAGAGGCCTGTAGAGTACCGCAGGAGCCAGTAGTGTTCTGTAGGGGCCCGTAGGGTTCCTTCCATAGGGGCTGGCAGTGTTCCGTAAGGGCCTGTTAGGGTTGTGTAAGTGCCCGCAGGAGTCTGTGGGATTCTGTAAGGTTCCGGAGGGTTCTGCAGGGTTCCGTAGGGGCCCGTAGAGTTCCGTAGTGGCTGGTAAAGTTCCGTAGGGCCCTGTGGGGTTCTGTATGGACCTGTAGGGTTCCGTAGGGGCCTGCAGGGTTCTGTAAGTGCCAGCAGGTGTCTGTAGGGTTCCGTAGGGCCCTGTACCGTTCCGTAACTGCCTGCAAGGGTCTTTAGGCTTCCGTAGGGGCTGGTAGGGTTCCATAAAGTTCCGTGGGTTCCTGCAGAGTTCTGCAAGTGCCCGCAAGGGCCTGTAGGGGCCCACAGTGTTTCTGTCAGGTTCCGTAGAGTTCCGTAGGGGCCATAGGTTTCCGTAGTGGCTGGTAGTATTCCGTAGGGGTCTGTAGGGTTCCGTAGGCACCTGCAGTGTTCTGTAGGAGCCGATAGGGTTTTAGTGAGGTTCCGTTGTGTCGCTAAGGGTCTTGTAGAGTGCTGTCGGGTCCTGGAGTATTCTGTAGGGTTCCAGAGGGGCTCGTAGGGTTCCGTCAAGATCTGTAGGGTTCCCTAGGGGCCCGTGGAGTCCCGTAGATTTCCGTAGGGACCTGTAGGGTTGTGTAAGTGCCCGCAGGAGTCTGTAGGAGTCTGTGGGATTCTGTAAGGTTCCGGAGGGTTCTGCAGGGTTCCGTAGGGGCCCGTAGAGTTCCGTAGTGGCTGGTAAAGTTCCGTAGGGCCCTGTGGGGTTCTGTATGGACCTGTAGGGTTCCGTAGGGGCCTGCAGGGTTCTGAAAGTGCCAGCAGGTGTCTGTAGGGTTCCGTAGGGGCCTGTGGTTTTCCGTAACTGCCTGCAAGGGTCTTTAGGCTTCCGTAGGGGCTGGTAGGGTTCCATAAAGTTCCGTGGGTTCCTGCAGAGTTCTGCAAGTGCCCGTAAGGGCCTGTAGGGGCCCACAGTGTTTCTGTCAGGTTCCGTAGGGGCCATAGGTTTCCGTAGTGGCTGGTAGTATTCCGTAGGGGTCTGTAGGGTTCCGTAGGCACCTGCAGTGTTCTGTAGGAGCCCATAGGGTTTTAGTGAGGTTCCGTTGTGTTGCTAAGGGTCTTGTAGAGTGCTGTCGGGTCCTGGAGTATTCTGTAGGGTTCCAGAGGGGCTCGTAGGGTTCCGTCAAGATCTGTAGGGTTCCCTAGGGGCCCGTGGAGTCCCGTAGATTTCCGTAGGGACCTGTAGGGTTGTGTAAGTGCCCGCAGGAGTCTGTAGGAGTCTGTGGGATTCTGTAAGGTTCCGGAGGGTTCTGCAGGGTTCCGTAGGGGCCCGTAGAGTTCCGTAGTGGCTGGTAAAGTTCCGTAGGGCCCTGTACCGTTCCGTAACTGCCTGCAAGGGTCTTTAGGCTTCCGTAGGGGCTGGTAGGGTTCCATAAAGTTCCGTGGGTTCCTGCAGAGTTCTGCAAGTGCCCGCAAGGGCCTGTAGGGGCCCACAGTGTTTCTGTCAGGTTCCGTAGAGTTCCGTAGGGGCCATAGGTTTCCGTAGTGGCTGGTAGTATTCCGTAGGGGTCTGTAGGGTTCCGTAGGCACCTGCAGTGTTCTGTAGGAGCCCATAGGGTTTTAGTGAGGTTCCGTTGTGTTGCTAAGGGTCTTGTAGAGTGCTGTCGGGTCCTGGAGTATTCTGTAGGGTTCCAGAGGGGCTCGTAAGGTTCCGTCGAAATCTGTAGGGTTCCCTAGGGGCCCGTGGAGTCCCGTAGATTTCCGTAGGGACCTGTAGGGTTGTGTAAGTGCCCGCAGGGGTTGGTAGGAGCTTGTAGGGTGCCATATGTTTCCGGAGGGTTGTGTAGGGTTCCGTAGGGGCTGGTGATGTTCCCAAGGGACCTGTAGAGTCTCGTACGGTTCCGTAGGGGCCTGTAGAGTCTCGTACAGTTCCGTAGGGTCCTGTAGGTTTCCATAAGCGCCCGCAGAGGTCTGAAGGGGCCCGTACTGTTCCGTAAGGATCCATAGGGCTCCGTAGAGCTTCGTAGGTTCCCTAGAGGCCTGTAGAGTACCGCAGGAGCCAGTAGTGTTCTGTAGGGGCCCGTAGGGTTCCTTCCATAGGGGCTGGCAGTGTTCCGTAAGGGCCTGTTAGGGTTGTGTAAGTGCCCGCAGGAGTCTGTGGGATTCTGTAAGGTTCCGGAGGGTTCTGCAGGGTTCCGTAGGGGCCCGTAGAGTTCCGTAGTGGCTGGTAAAGTTCCGTAGGGCCCTGTGGGGTTCTGTATGGACCTGTAGGCTTCCGTAGGGGCCTGCAGGGTTCTGTAAGTGCCAGCAGGTGTCTGTAGGGTTCCGTAGGGGCCTGTGGTTTTCCGTAACTGCCTGCAAGGGTCTTTAGGCTTCCGTAGGGGCTGGTAGGGTTCCATAAAGTTCCGTGGGTTCCTGCAGAGTTCTGCAAGTGCCCGTAAGGGCCTGTAGGGGCCCACAGTGTTTCTGTCAGGTTCCGTAGGGGCCATAGGTTTCCGTAGTGGCTGGTAGTATTCCGTAGGGGTCTGTAGGGTTCCGTAGGCACCTGCAGTGTTCTGTAGGAGCCCATAGGGTTTTAGTGAGGTTCCGTTGTGTCGCTAAGGGTCTTGTAGAGTGCTGTCGGGTCCTGGAGTATTCTGTAGGGTTCCAGAGGGGCTCGTAAGGTTCCGTCGAAATCTGTAGGGTTCCCTAGGGGCCCGTGGAGTCCCGTAGATTTCCGTAGGGACCTGTAGGGTTGTGTAAGTGCCCGCAGGGGTTGGTAGGAGCTTGTAGGGTGCCATATGTTTCCGGAGGGTTGTGTAGGGTTCCGTAGGGGCTGGTGATGTTCCCAAGGGACCTGTAGAGTCTCGTACGGTTCCGTAGGGGCCTGTAGAGTCTCGTACAGTTCCGTAGGGTCCTGTAGGTTTCCATAAGCGCCCGCAGAGGTCTGAAGGGGCCCGTACTGTTCCGTAAGGATCCATAGGGCTCCGTAGAGCTTCGTAGGTTCCCTAGAGGCCTGTAGAGTACCGCAGGAGCCAGTAGTGTTCTGTAGGGGCCCGTAGGGTTCCTTCCATAGGGGCTGGCAGTGTTCCGTAAGGGCCTGTTAGGGTTGTGTAAGTGCCCGCAGGAGTCTGTGGGATTCTGTAAGGTTCCGGAGGGTTCTGCAGGGTTCCGTAGGGGCCCGTAGAGTTCCGTAGTGGCTGGTAAAGTTCCGTAGGGCCCTGTGGGGTTCTGTATGGACCTGTAGGGTTCCGTAGGGGCCTGCAGGGTTCTGTAAGTGCCAGCAGGTGTCTGTAGGGTTCCGTAGGGCCCTGTACCGTTCCGTAACTGCCTGCAAGGGTCTTTAGGCTTCCGTAGGGGCTGGTAGGGTTCCATAAAGTTCCGTGGGTTCCTGCAGAGTTCTGCAAGTGCCCGCAAGGGCCTGTAGGGGCCCACAGTGTTTCTGTCAGGTTCCGTAGAGTTCCGTAGGGGCCATAGGTTTCCGTAGTGGCTGGTAGTATTCCGTAGGGGTCTGTAGGGTTCCGTAGGCACCTGCAGTGTTCTGTAGGAGCCCATAGGGTTTTAGTGAGGTTCCGTTGTGTCGCTAAGGGTCTTGTAGAGTGCTGTCGGGTCCTGGAGTATTCTGTAGGGTTCCAGAGGGGCTCGTAGGGTTCCGTCAAGATCTGTAGGGTTCCCTAGGGACCCGTGGAGTCCCGTAGATTTCCGTAGGGACCTGTAGGGTTGTGTAAGTGCCCGCAGGAGTCTGTAGGAGTCTGTGGGATTCTGTAAGGTTCCGGAGGGTTCTGCAGGGTTCCGTAGGGGCCCGTAGAGTTCCGTAGTGGCTGGTAAAGTTCCGTAGGGCCCTGTGGGGTTCTGTATGGACCTGTAGGGTTCCGTAGGGGCCTGCAGGGTTCTGAAAGTGCCAGCAGGTGTCTGTAGGGTTCCGTAGGGGCCTGTGGTTTTCCGTAACTGCCTGCAAGGGTCTTTAGGCTTCCGTAGGGGCTGGTAGGGTTCCATAAAGTTCCGTGGGTTCCTGCAGAGTTCTGCAAGTGCCCGTAAGGGCCTGTAGGGGCCCACAGTGTTTCTGTCAGGTTCCGTAGGGGCCATAGGTTTCCGTAGTGGCTGGTAGTATTCCGTAGGGGTCTGTAGGGTTCCGTAGGCACCTGCAGTGTTCTGTAGGAGCCCATAGGGTTTTAGTGAGGTTCCGTTGTGTTGCTAAGGGTCTTGTAGAGTGCTGTCGGGTCCTGGAGTATTCTGTAGGGTTCCAGAGGGGCTCGTAGGGTTCCGTCAAGATCTGTAGGGTTCCCTAGGGGCCCGTGGAGTCCCGTAGATTTCCGTAGGGACCTGTAGGGTTGTGTAAGTGCCCGCAGGAGTCTGTAGGAGTCTGTGGGATTCTGTAAGGTTCCGGAGGGTTCTGCAGGGTTCCGTAGGGGCCCGTAGAGTTCCGTAGTGGCTGGTAAAGTTCCGTAGGGCCCTGTACCGTTCCGTAACTGCCTGCAAGGGTCTTTAGGCTTCCGTAGGGGCTGGTAGGGTTCCATAAAGTTCCGTGGGTTCCTGCAGAGTTCTGCAAGTGCCCGCAAGGGCCTGTAGGGGCCCACAGTGTTTCTGTCAGGTTCCGTAGAGTTCCGTAGGGGCCATAGGTTTCCGTAGTGGCTGGTAGTATTCCGTAGGGGTCTGTAGGGTTCCGTAGGCACCTGCAGTGTTCTGTAGGAGCCCATAGGGTTTTAGTGAGGTTCCGTTGTGTTGCTAAGGGTCTTGTAGAGTGCTGTCGGGTCCTGGAGTATTCTGTAGGGTTCCAGAGGGGCTCGTAAGGTTCCGTCGAAATCTGTAGGGTTCCCTAGGGGCCCGTGGAGTCCCGTAGATTTCCGTAGGGACCTGTAGGGTTGTGTAAGTGCCCGCAGGGGTTGGTAGGAGCTTGTAGGGTGCCATATGTTTCCGGAGGGTTGTGTAGGGTTCCGTAGGGGCTGGTGATGTTCCCAAGGGACCTGTAGAGTCTCGTACGGTTCCGTAGGGGCCTGTAGAGTCTCGTACAGTTCCGTAGGGTCCTGTAGGTTTCCATAAGCGCCCGCAGAGGTCTGAAGGGGCCCGTACTGTTCCGTAAGGATCCATAGGGCTCCGTAGAGCTTCGTAGGTTCCCTAGAGGCCTGTAGAGTACCGCAGGAGCCAGTAGTGTTCTGTAGGGGCCCGTAGGGTTCCTTCCATAGGGGCTGGCAGTGTTCCGTAAGGGCCTGTTAGGGTTGTGTAAGTGCCCGCAGGAGTCTGTGGGATTCTGTAAGGTTCCGGAGGGTTCTGCAGGGTTCCGTAGGGGCCCGTAGAGTTCCGTAGTGGCTGGTAAAGTTCCGTAGGGCCCTGTGGGGTTCTGTATGGACCTGTAGGGTTCCGTAGGGGCCTGCAGGGTTCTGTAAGTGCCAGCAGGTGTCTGTAGGGTTCCGTAGGGGCCTGTGGTTTTCCGTAACTGCCTGCAAGGGTCTTTAGGCTTCCGTAGGGGCTGGTAGGGTTCCATAAAGTTCCGTGGGTTCCTGCAGAGTTCTGCAAGTGCCCGTAA
This sequence comes from Numenius arquata, assembly GCF_964106895.1. Classification (NCBI taxonomy): domain Eukaryota; kingdom Metazoa; phylum Chordata; class Aves; order Charadriiformes; family Scolopacidae; genus Numenius; species Numenius arquata. The sequence goes on from NW_027414139.1 coordinate 124,517, forward strand.
GGGCCTGTAGGGGCCCACAGTGTTTCTGTCAGGTTCTGTAGGGGCCATAGGTTTCCGTAGTGGCTGGTAGTATTCCGTAGGGGTCTGTAGGGTTCCGTAGGCACCTGCAGTGTTCTGTAGGAGCCCATAGGGTTTTAGTGAGGTTCCGTTGTGTCGCTAAGGGTCTTGTAGAGTGCTGTCGGGTCCTGGAGTATTCTGTAGGGTTCCAGAGGGGCTCGTAGGGTTCCATCAAGATCTGTAGGGTTCCCTAGGGGCCCGTGGAGTCCCTTAGATTTCCGTAGGGACCTGTAGGGTTGTGTAAGTGCCCGCAGGAGTCTGTAGGAGTCTGTGGGATTCTGTAAGGTTCCGGAGGGTTCTGCAGGGTTCCGTAGGGGCCCGTAGAGTTCCGTAGTGGCTGGTAAAGTTCCGTAGGGCCCTGTACCGTTCCGTAACTGCCTGCAAGGGTCTTTAGGCTTCCGTAGGGGCTGGTAGGGTTCCATAAAGTTCCGTGGGTTCCTGCAGAGTTCTGCAAGTGCCCGCAAGGGCCTGTAGGGGCCCACAGTGTTTCTGTCAGGTTCCGTAGAGTTCCGTAGGGGCCATAGGTTTCCGTAGTGGCTGGTAGTATTCCGTAGGGGTCTGTAGGGTTCCGTAGGCACCTGCAGTGTTCTGTAGGAGCCCATAGGGTTTTAGTGAGGTTCCGTTGTGTTGCTAAGGGTCTTGTAGAGTGCTGTCGGGTCCTGGAGTATTCTGTAGGGTTCCAGAGGGGCTCGTAAGGTTCCGTCGAAATCTGTAGGGTTCCCTAGGGGCCCGTGGAGTCCCGTAGATTTCCGTAGGGACCTGTAGGGTTGTGTAAGTGCCCGCAGGGGTTGGTAGGAGCTTGTAGGGTGCCATATGTTTCCGGAGGGTTGTGTAGGGTTCCGTAGGGGCTGGTGATGTTCCCAAGGGACCTGTAGAGTCTCGTACGGTTCCGTAGGGGCCTGTAGAGTCTCGTACAGTTCCGTAGGGTCCTGTAGGTTTCCATAAGCGCCCGCAGAGGTCTGAAGGGGCCCGTACTGTTCCGTAAGGATCCATAGGGCTCCGTAGAGCTTCGTAGGTTCCCTAGAGGCCTGTAGAGTACCGCAGGAGCCAGTAGTGTTCTGTAGGGGCCCGTAGGGTTCCTTCCATAGGGGCTGGCAGTGTTCCGTAAGGGCCTGTTAGGGTTGTGTAAGTGCCCGCAGGAGTCTGTGGGATTCTGTAAGGTTCCGGAGGGTTCTGCAGGGTTCCGTAGGGGCCCGTAGAGTTCCGTAGTGGCTGGTAAAGTTCCGTAGGGCCCTGTGGGGTTCTGTATGGACCTGTAGGCTTCCGTAGGGGCCTGCAGGGTTCTGTAAGTGCCAGCAGGTGTCTGTAGGGTTCCGTAGGGCCCTGTACCGTTCCGTAACTGCCTGCAAGGGTCTTTAGGCTTCCGTAGGGGCTGGTAGGGTTCCATAAAGTTCCGTGGGTTCCTGCAGAGTTCTGCAAGTGCCCGCAAGGGCCTGTAGGGGCCCACAGTGTTTCTGTCAGGTTCCGTAGAGTTCCGTAGGGGCCATAGGTTTCCGTAGTGGCTGGTAGTATTCCGTAGGGGTCTGTAGGGTTCCGTAGGCACCTGCAGTGTTCTGTAGGAGCCCATAGGGTTTTAGTGAGGTTCCGTTGTGTCGCTAAGGGTCTTGTAGAGTGCTGTCGGGTCCTGGAGTATTCTGTAGGGTTCCAGAGGGGCTCGTAGGGTTCCGTCAAGATCTGTAGGGTTCCCTAGGGGCCCGTGGAGTCCCGTAGATTTCCGTAGGGACCTGTAGGGTTGTGTAAGTGCCCGCAGGAGTCTGTAGGAGTCTGTGGGATTCTGTAAGGTTCCGGAGGGTTCTGCAGGGTTCCGTAGGGGCCCGTAGAGTTCCGTAGTGGCTGGTAAAGTTCCGTAGGGCCCTGTGGGGTTCTGTATGGACCTGTAGGGTTCCGTAGGGGCCTGCAGGGTTCTGAAAGTGCCAGCAGGTGTCTGTAGGGTTCCGTAGGGGCCTGTGGTTTTCCGTAACTGCCTGCAAGGGTCTTTAGGCTTCCGTAGGGGCTGGTAGGGTTCCATAAAGTTCCGTGGGTTCCTGCAGAGTTCTGCAAGTGCCCGTAAGGGCCTGTAGGGGCCCACAGTGTTTCTGTCAGGTTCCGTAGGGGCCATAGGTTTCCGTAGTGGCTGGTAGTATTCCGTAGGGGTCTGTAGGGTTCCGTAGGCACCTGCAGTGTTCTGTAGGAGCCCATAGGGTTTTAGTGAGGTTCCGTTGTGTCGCTAAGGGTCTTGTAGAGTGCTGTCGGGTCCTGGAGTATTCTGTAGGGTTCCAGAGGGGCTCGTAGGGTTCCATCAAGATCTGTAGGGTTCCCTAGGGGCCCGTGGAGTCCCGTAGATTTCCGTAGGGACCTGTAGGGTTGTGTAAGTGCCCGCAGGGGTTGGTAGGAGCTTGTAGGGTGCCATATGTTTCCGGAGGGTTGTGTAGGGTTCCGTAGGGGCTGGTGATGTTCCCAAGGGACCTGTAGAGTCTCGTACGGTTCCGTAGGGGCCTGTAGAGTCTCGTACAGTTCCGTAGGGTCCTGTAGGTTTCCATAAGCGCCCGCAGAGGTCTGAAGGGGCCCGTACTGTTCCGTAAGGATCCATAGGGCTCCGTAGAGCTTCGTAGGTTCCCTAGAGGCCTGTAGAGTACCGCAGGAGCCAGTAGTGTTCTGTAGGGGCCCGTAGGGTTCCTTCCATAGGGGCTGGCAGTGTTCCGTAAGGGCCTGTTAGGGTTGTGTAAGTGCCCGCAGGAGTCTGTGGGATTCTGTAAGGTTCCGGAGGGTTCTGCAGGGTTCCGTAGGGGCCCGTAGAGTTCCGTAGTGGCTGGTAAAGTTCCGTAGGGCCCTGTGGGGTTCTGTATGGACCTGTAGGGTTCCGTAGGGGCCTGCAGGGTTCTGTAAGTGCCAGCAGGTGTCTGTAGGGTTCCGTAGGGGCCTGTGGTTTTCCGTAACTGCCTGCAAGGGTCTTTAGGCTTCCGTAGGGGCTGGTAGGGTTCCATAAAGTTCCGTGGGTTCCTGCAGAGTTCTGCAAGTGCCCGCAAGGGCCTGTAGGGGCCCACAGTGTTTCTGTCAGGTTCCGTAGAGTTCCGTAGGGGCCATAGGTTTCCGTAGTAGCTGGTAGTATTCCGTAGGGGTCTGTAGGGTTCCGTAGGCACCTGCAGTGTTCTGTAGGGGCCCATAGGGTTTTAGTGAGGTTCCGTTGTGTTGCTAAGGGTCTTGTAGAGTGCTGTCGGGTCCTGGAGTATTCTGTAGGGTTCCAGAGGGGCTCGTAAGGTTCCGTCGAAATCTGTAGGGTTCCCTAGGGGCCCGTGGAGTCCCGTAGATTTCCGTAGGGACCTGTAGGGCTGTGTAAGTGCCCGCAGGGGTTGGTAGGAGCTTGTAGGGTGCCATATGTTTCCGGAGGGTTGTGTAGGGTTCCGTAGGGGCCGGTGATGTTCCCAAGGGACCTGTAGAGTCTCGTACGGTTCCGTAGGGGCCTGTAGAGTCTCGTACAGTTCCGTAGGGTCCTGTAGGTTTCCATAAGCGCCCGCAGAGGTCTGAAGGGGCCCGTACTGTTCCGTAAGGATCCATAGGGCTCCGTAGAGCTTCGTAGGTTCCTTAGAGGCCTGTAGAGTACCGCAGGAGCCAGTAGTGTTCTGTAGGGGCCCGTAGGGTTCCTTCCATAGGGGCTGGCAGTGTTCCGTAAGGGCCTGTAGGGTTGTGTAAGTGCCCGCAGGAGTCTGTGGGATTCTGTAAGGTTCCGGAGGGTTCTGCAGGGTTCCGTAGGGGCCCGTAGAGTTCCGTAGTGGCTGGTAAAGTTCCGTAGGGCCCTGTGGGGTTCTGTATGGACCTGTAGGGTTCCGTAGGGGCCTGCAGGGTTCTGTAAGTGCCAGCAGGTGTCTGTAGGGTTCCGTAGGGCCCTGTACCGTTCCGTAACTGCCTGCAAGGGTCTTTAGGCTTCCGTAGGGGCTGGTAGGGTTCCATAAAGTTCCGTGGGTTCTTGCAGAGTTCTGCAAGTGCCCGTAAGGGCCTGTAGGGGCCCACAGTGTTTCTGTCAGGTTCCGTAGGGGCCATAGGTTTCCGTAGTGGCTGGTAGTATTCCGTAGGGGTCTGTAGGGTTCCGTAGGCACCTGCAGTGTTCTGTAGGAGCCCATAGGGTTTTAGTGAGGTTCCGTTGTGTCGCTAAGGGTCTTGTAGAGTGCTGTCGGGTCCTGGAGTATTCTGTAGGGTTCCAGAGGGGCTCGTAGGGTTCCGTCAAGATCTGTAGGGTTCCCTAGGGGCCCGTGGAGTCCCGTAGATTTCCGTAGGGACCTGTAGGGTTGTGTAAGTGCCCGCAGGGGTTGGTAGGAGCTTGTAGGGTTCCATATGTTTCCGGAGGGTTGTGTAGGGTTCCGTAGGGGCCGGTGATGTTCCCAAGGGACCTGTAGAGTCTCGTACGGTTCCGTAGGGGCCTGTAGAGTCTCGTACAGTTCCGTAGGGTCCTGTAGGTTTCCATAAGCGCCCGCAGAGGTCTGAAGGGGCCCGTACTGTTCCGTAAGGATCCATAGGGTTCCGTAGAGCTTCGTAGGTTCCCTAGAGGCCTGTAGAGTACCGCAGGAGCCAGTAGTGTTCTGTAGGGGCCCGTAGGGTTCCTTCCATAGGGGCTGGCAGTGTTCCGTAAGGGCCTGTAGGGTTGTGTAAGTGCCCGCAGGAGTCTGTAGGAGTCTGTGGGATTCTGTAAGGTTCCGGAGGGTTCTGCAGGGTTCCGTAGGGGCCCGTAGAGTTCCGTAGTGGCTGGTAAAGTTCCGTAGGGCCCTGTGGGGTTCTGTATGGACCTGTAGGGTTCCGTAGGGGCCTGCAGGGTTCTGTAAGTGCCAGCAGGTGTCTGTAGGGTTCCGTAGCGGTCTGTAGGGTTCCGTAGGCGCCTGCAGTGTTCTGTAGGAGCCCATAGGGTTTTAGTGAGGTTCCGTTGTGTCGCTAAGGGTCTTGTAGAGTGCCGTCGGGTCCTGGAGTATTCTGTAGGGTTCCAGAGGGGCTCGTAGGGTTCCGTCAAGATCTGTAGGGTTCCCTAGGGGCCCGTGGAGTCCCGTAGATTTCCGTAGGGACCTGTAGGGTTGTGTAAGTGCCCGCAGGAGTCTGTAGGAATCTGTGGGATTCTGTAAGGTTCCGGAGGGTTCTGCAGGGTTCCGTAGGGGCCCGTAGAGTTCCGTAGTGGCTGGTAAAGTTCCGTAGGGCCCTGTACCATTCCGTAACTGCCTGCAAGGGTCTTTAGGCTTCCGTAGGGGCTGGTAGGGTTCCATAAAGTTCCGTGGGTTCCTGCAGAGTTCTGCAAGTGCCCGCAAGGGCCTGTAGGGGCCCACAGTGTTTCTGTCAGGTTCCGTAGAGTTCCGTAGGGGCCATAGGTTTCCATAGTGGCTGGTAGTATTCCGTAGGGGTCTGTAGGGTTCCGTAGGCACCTGCAGTGTTCTGTAGGAGCCCATAGGGTTTTAGTGAGGTTCCGTTGTGTTGCTAAGGGTCTTGTAGAGTGCTGTTGGGTCCTGGAGTATTCTGTAGGGTTCCAGAGGGGCTCGTAAGGTTCCGTCGAAATCTGTAGGGTTCCCTAGGGGCCCGTGGAGTCCCGTAGATTTCCGTAGGGACCTGTAGGGCTGTGTAAGTGCCCGCAGGGGTTGGTAGGAGCTTGTAGGGTGCCATATGTTTCCGGAGGGTTGTGTAGGGTTCCGTAGGGGCCGGTGATGTTCCCAAGGGACCTGTAGAGTCTCGTACAGTTCCATAGGGTCCTGTAGGTTTCCATAAGCGCCCGCAGAGGTCTGAAGGGGCCCGTACTGTTCCGTAAGGATCCATAGGGCTCCGTAGAGCTTCGTAGGTTCCCTAGAGGCCTGTAGAGTACCGCAGGAGCCAGTAGTGTTCTGTAGGGGCCCGTAGGGTTCCTTCCATAGGGGCTGGCAGTGTTCCGTAAGGGCCTGTAGGGTTGTGTAAGTGCCCGCAGGAGTCTGTGGGATTCTGTAAGGTTCCGGAGGGTTCTGCAGGGTTCCGTAGGGGCCCGTAGAGTTCCGTAGTGGCTGGTAAAGTTCCGTAGGGCCCTGTGGGGTTCTGTATGGACCTGTAGGGTTCCGTAGGGGCCTGCAGGGTTCTGTAAGTGCCAGCAGGTGTCTGTAGGGTTCCGTAGCGGTCTGTAGGGTTCCGTAGGCGCCTGCAGTGTTCTGTAGGAGCCCATAGGGTTTTAGTGAGGTTCCGTTGTGTCGCTAAGGGTCTTGTAGAGTGCCGTCGGGTCCTGGAGTATTCTGTAGGGTTCCAGAGGGGCTCGTAGGGTTCCGTCAAGATCTGTAGGGTTCCCTAGGGGCCCGTGGAGTCCCGTAGATTTCCGTAGGGACCTGTAGGGTTGTGTAAGTGCCCGCAGGAGTCTGTAGGAGTCTGTGGGATTCTGTAAGGTTCCGGAGGGTTCTGCAGGGTTCCGTAGGGGCCCGTAGAGTTCCGTAGTGGCTGGTAAAGTTCCGTAGGGCCCTGTACCGTTCCGTAACTGCCTGCAAGGGTCTTTAGGCTTCCGTAGGGGCTGGTAGGGTTCCATAAAGTTCCGTGGGTTCCTGCAGAGTTCTGCAAGTGCCCGCAAGGGCCTGTAGGGGCCCACAGTGTTTCTGTCAGGTTCCGTAGAGTTCCGTAGGGGCCATAGGTTTCCGTAGTGGCTGGTAGTATTCCGTAGGGGTCTGTAAGGTTCCGTAGGCACCTGCAGTGTTCTGTAGGAGCCCATAGGGTTTTAGTGAGGTTCCGTTGTGTTGCTAAGGGTCTTGTAGAGTGCTGTTGGGTCCTGGAGTATTCTGTAGGGTTCCAGAGGGGCTCATAAGGTTCCGTCGAAATCTGTAGGGTTCCCTAGGGACCGTGGAGTCCCGTAGATTTCCGTAGGGACCTGTAGGGCTGTGTAAGTGCCCGCAGGGGTTGGTAGGAGCTTGTAGGGTGCCATATGTTTCCGGAGGGTTGTGTAGGGTTCCGTAGGGGCCGGTGATGTTCCCAAGGGACCTGTAGAGTCTCGTACGGTTCCGTAGGGGCCTGTAGAGTCTCGTACAGTTCCGTAGGGTCCTGTAGGTTTCCATAAGCGCCCGCAGAGGTCTGAAGGGGCCCGTACTGTTCCGTAAGGATCCATAGGGCTCCGTAGAGCTTCGTAGGTTCCCTAGAGGCCTGTAGAGTACCGCAGGAGCCAGTAGTGTTCTGTAGGGGCCCGTAGGGTTCCTTCCATAGGGGCTGGCAGTGTTCCGTAAGGGCCTGTAGGGTTGTGTAAGTGCCCGCAGGAGTCTGTGGGATTCTGTAAGGTTCCGGAGGGTTCTGCAGGGTTCCGTAGGGGCCCGTAGAGTTCCGTAGTGGCTGGTAAAGTTCCGTAGGGCCCTGTGGGGTTCTGTATGGACCTGTAGGGTTCCGTAGGGGCCTGCAGGGTTCTGTAAGTGCCAGCAGGTGTCTGTAGGGTTCCATAGCGGTCTGTAGGGTTCCGTAGGCGCCTGCAGTGTTCTGTAGGAGCCCATAGGGTTTTAGTGAGGTTCCGTTGTGTTGCTAAGGGTCTTGTAGAGTGCTGTTGGGTCCTGGAGTATTCTGTAGGGTTCCAGAGGGGCTCGTAAGGTTCCGTCGAAATCTGTAGGGTTCCCTAGGGGCCCGTGGAGTCCCGTAGATTTCCGTAGGGACCTGTAGGGTTGTGTAAGTGCCCGCAGGGGTTGGTAGGAGCTTGTAGGGTGCCATGTGTTTCCGGAGGGTTGTGTAGGGTTCCGTAGGGGCCCGTAGAGTTCCGTAGTGGCTGGTAAAGTTCCGTAGGGCCCTGTGGGGTTCTGTATGGACCTGTAGGGTTCCGTAGGGGCCTGCAGGGTTCTGTAAGTGCCAGCAGGTGTCTGTAGGGTTCCGTAGGGCCCTGTACCGTTCCGTAACTGCCTGCAAGGGTCTTTAGGCTTCCGTAGGGGCTGGTAGGGTTCCATAAAGTTCCGTGGGTTCCTGCAGAGTTCTGCAAGTGCCCGTAAGGGCCTGTAGGGGCCCACAGTGTTTCTGTCAGGTTCCGTAGGGGCCATAGGTTTCCGTAGTGGCTGGTAGTATTCCGTAGGGGTCTGTAGGGTTCCGTAGGCACCTGCAGTGTTCTGTAGGAGCCCATAGGGTTTTAGTGAGGTTCCGTTGTGTTGCTAAGGGTCTTGTAGAGTGCTGTTGGGTCCTGGAGTATTCTGTAGGGTTCCAGAGGGGCTCATAAGGTTCCGTCGAAATCTGTAGGGTTCCCTAGGGGCCCGTGGAGTCCCGTAGATTTCCGTAGGGACCTGTAGGGCTGTGTAAGTGCCCGCAGGGGTTGGTAGGAGCTTGTAGGGTGCCATATGTTTCCGGAGGGTTGTGTAGGGTTCCGTAGGGGCCGGTGATGTTCCCAAGGGACCTGTAGAGTCTCGTACGGTTCCGTAGGGGCCTGTAGAGTCTCGTACAGTTCCGTAGGGTCCTGTAGGTTTCCATAAGCGCCCGCAGAGGTCTGAAGGGGCCCGTACTGTTCCGTAAGGATCCATAGGGCTCCGTAGAGCTTCGTAGGTTCCCTAGAGGCCTGTAGAGTACCGCAGGAGCCAGTAGTGTTCTGTAGGGGCCCGTAGGGTTCCTTCCATAGGGGCTGGCAGTGTTCCGTAAGGGCCTGTAGGGTTGTGTAAGTGCCCGCAGGAGTCTGTGGGATTCTGTAAGGTTCCGGAGGGTTCTGCAGGGTTCCGTAGGGGCCCGTAGAGTTCCGTAGTGGCTGGTAAAGTTCCGTAGGGCCCTGTACCGTTCCGTAACTGCCTGCAAGGGTCTTTAGGCTTCCGTAGGGGCTGGTAGGGTTCCATAAAGTTCCGTGGGTTCCTGCAGAGTTCTGCAAGTGCCCGCAAGGGCCTGTAGGGGCCCACAGTGTTTCTGTCAGGTTCCGTAGGGGCCATAGGTTTCCGTAGTGGCTGGTAGTATTCCGTAGGGGTCTGTAGGGTTCCGTAGGCACCTGCAGTGTTCTGTAGGAGCCCATAGGGTTTTAGTGAGGTTCCGTTGTGTCGCTAAGGGTCTTGTAGAGTGCTGTCGGGTCCTGGAGTATTCTGTAGGGTTCCAGAGGGGCTCGTAGGGTTCCGTCAAGATCTGTAGGGTTCCCTAGGGGCCCGTGGAGTCCCGTAGATTTCCGTAGGGACCTGTAGGGTTGTGTAAGTGCCCGCAGGAGTCTGTAGGAGTCTGTGGGATTCTGTAAGGTTCCGGAGGGTTCTGCAGGGTTCCATAGGGGCCCGTAGAGTTCCGTAGTGGCTGGTAAAGTTCCATAGGGCCCTGTACCGTTCCGTAACTGCCTGCAAGGGTCTTTAGGCTTCCGTAGGGGCTGGTAGGGTTCCATAAAGTTCCGTGGGTTCCTGCAGAGTTCTGCAAGTGCCCGCAAGGGCCTGTAGGGGCCCACAGTGTTTCTGTCAGGTTCCGTAGAGTTCCGTAGGGGCCATAGGTTTCCATAGTGGCTGGTAGTATTCCGTAGGGGTCTGTAGGGTTCCGTAGGCACCTGCAGTGTTCTGTAGGAGCCCATAGGGTTTTAGTGAGGTTCCGTTGTGTTGCTAAGGGTCTTGTAGAGTGCTGTTGGGTCCTGGAGTATTCTGTAGGGTTCCAGAGGGGCTCGTAAGGTTCCGTCGAAATCTGTAGGGTTCCCTAGGGGCCCGTGGAGTCCCGTAGATTTCCGTAGGGACCTGTAGGGCTGTGTAAGTGCCCGCAGGGGTTGGTAGGAGCTTGTAGGGTGCCATATGTTTCCGGAGGGTTGTGTAGGGTTCCGTAGGGGCCGGTGATGTTCCCAAGGGACCTGTAGAGTCTCGTACAGTTCCGTAGGGTCCTGTAGGTTTCCATAAGCGCCCGCAGAGGTCTGAAGGGGCCCGTACTGTTCCGTAAGGATCCATAGGGCTCCGTAGAGCTTCGTAGGTTCCCTAGAGGCCTGTAGAGTACCGCAGGAGCCAGTAGTGTTCTGTAGGGGCCCGTAGGGTTCCTTCCATAGGGGCTGGCAGTGTTCCGTAAGGGCCTGTAGGGTTGTGTAAGTGCCCGCAGGAGTCTGTGGGATTCTGTAAGGTTCCGGAGGGTTCTGCAGGGTTCCGTAGGGGCCCGTAGAGTTCCGTAGTGGCTGGTAAAGTTCCGTAGGGCCCTGTGGGGTTCTGTATGGACCTGTAGGGTTCCGTAGGGGCCTGCAGGGTTCTGTAAGTGCCAGCAGGTGTCTGTAGGGTTCCGTAGCGGTCTGTAGGGTTCCGTAGGCGCCTGCAGTGTTCTGTAGGAGCCCATAGGGTTTTAGTGAGGTTCCGTTGTGTCGCTAAGGGTCTTGTAGAGTGCCGTCGGGTCCTGGAGTATTCTGTAGGGTTCCAGAGGGGCTCGTAGGGTTCCGTCAAGATCTGTAGGGTTCCCTAGGGGCCCGTGGAGTCCCGTAGATTTCCGTAGGGACCTGTAGGGTTGTGTAAGTGCCCGCAGGAGTCTGTAGGAGTCTGTGGGATTCTGTAAGGTTCCGGAGGGTTCTGCAGGGTTCCGTAGGGGCCCGTAGAGTTCCGTAGTGGCTGGTAAAGTTCCGTAGGGCCCTGTACCGTTCCGTAACTGCCTGCAAGGGTCTTTAGGCTTCCGTAGGGGCTGGTAGGGTTCCATAAAGTTCCGTGGGTTCCTGCAGAGTTCTGCAAGTGCCCGCAAGGGCCTGTAGGGGCCCACAGTGTTTCTGTCAGGTTCCGTAGAGTTCCGTAGGGGCCATAGGTTTCCGTAGTGGCTGGTAGTATTCCGTAGGGGTCTGTAGGGTTCCGTAGGCACCTGCAGTGTTCTGTAGGAGCCCATAGGGTTTTAGTGAGGTTCCGTTGTGTTGCTAAGGGTCTTGTAGAGTGCTGTTGGGTCCTGGAGTATTCTGTAGGGTTCCAGAGGGGCTCGTAAGGTTCCGTCGAAATCTGTAGGGTTCCCTAGGGGCCCGTGGAGTCCCGTAGATTTCCGTAGGGACCTGTAGGGCTGTGTAAGTGCCCGCAGGGGTTGGTAGGAGCTTGTAGGGTGCCATATGTTTCCGGAGGGTTGTGTAGGGTTCCGTAGGGGCCGGTGATGTTCCCAAGGGACCTGTAGAGTCTCGTACGGTTCCGTAGGGGCCTGTAGAGTCTCGTACAGTTCCGTAGGGTCCTGTAGGTTTCCATAAGCGCCCGCAGAGGTCTGAAGGGGCCCGTACTGTTCCGTAAGGATCCATAGGGCTCCGTAGAGCTTCGTAGGTTCCCTAGAGGCCTGTAGAGTACCGCAGGAGCCAGTAGTGTTCTGTAGGGGCCCGTAGGGTTCCTTCCATAGGGGCTGGCAGTGTTCCGTAAGGGCCTGTAGGGTTGTGTAAGTGCCCGCAGGAGTCTGTGGGATTCTGTAAGGTTCCGGAGGGTTCTGCAGGGTTCCGTAGGGGCCCGTAGAGTTCCGTAGTGGCTGGTAAAGTTCCGTAGGGCCCTGTACCGTTCCGTAACTGCCTGCAAGGGTCTTTAGGCTTCCGTAGGGGCTGGTAGGGTTCCATAAAGTTCCGTGGGTTCCTGCAGAGTTCTGCAAGTGCCCGCAAGGGCCTGTAGGGGCCCACAGTGTTTCTGTCAGGTTCCGTAGAGTTCCGTAGGGGCCATAGGTTTCCGTAGTAGCTGGTAATATTCCGTAGGGGTCTGTAGGGTTCCGTAGGCACCTGCAGTGTTCTGTAGGGGCCCATAGGGTTTTAGTGAGGTTCCGTTGTGTCGCTAAGGGTCTTGTAGAGTGCTGTCGGGTCCTGGAGTATTCTGTAGGGTTCCAGAGGGGCTCGTAAGGTTCCGTCGAAATCTGTAGGGTTCCCTAGGGGCCCGTGGAGTCCCGTAGATTTCCGTAGGGACCTGTAGGGCTGTGTAAGTGCCCGCAGGGGTTGGTAGGAGCTTGTAGGGTGCCATATGTTTCCGGAGGGTTGTGTAGGGTTCCGTAGGGGCCGGTGATGTTCCCAAGGGACCTGTAGAGTCTCGTACGGTTCCGTAGGGGCCTGTAGAGTCTCGTACAGTTCCGTAGGGTCCTGTAGGTTTCCATAAGCGCCCGCAGAGGTCTGAAGGGGCCCGTACTGTTCCGTAAGGATCCATAGGGCTCCGTAGAGCTTCGTAGGTTCCTTAGAGGCCTGTAGAGTACCGCAGGAGCCAGTAGTGTTCTGTAGGGGCCCGTAGGGTTCCTTCCATAGGGGCTGGCAGTGTTCCGTAAGGGCCTGTAGGGTTGTGTAAGTGCCCGCAGGAGTCTGTGGGATTCTGTAAGGTTCCGGAGGGTTCTGCAGGGTTCCGTAGGGGCCCGTAGAGTTCCGTAGTGGCTGGTAAAGTTCCGTAGGGCCCTGTGGGGTTCTGTATGGACCTGTAGGGTTCCGTAGGGGCCTGCAGGGTTCTGTAAGTGCCAGCAGGTGTCTGTAGGGTTCCGTAGGGCCCTGTACCGTTCCGTAACTGCCTGCAAGGGTCTTTAGGCTTCCGTAGGGGCTGGTAGGGTTCCATAAAGTTCCGTGGGTTCCTGCAGAGTTCTGCAAGTGCCCGCAAGGGCCTGTAGGGGCCCACAGTGTTTCTGTCAGGTTCCGTAGAGTTCCGTAGGGGCCATAGGTTTCCGTAGTGGCTGGTAGTATTCCGTAGGGGTCTGTAGGGTTCCATAGGCACCTGCAGTGTTCTGTAGGAGCCCATAGGGTTTTAGTGAGGTTCCGTTGTGTCGCTAAGGGTCTTGTAGAGTGCTGTCGGGTCCTGGAGTATTCTGTAGGGTTCCAGAGGGGCTCGTAGGGTTCCGTCAAGATCTGTAGGGTTCCCTAGGGGCCCGTGGAGTCCCGTAGATTTCCGTAGGGACCTGTAGGGTTGTGTAAGTGCCCGCAGGGGTTGGTAGGAGCTTGTAGGGTTCCATATGTTTCCGGAGGGTTGTGTAGGGTTCCGTAGGGGCCGGTGGTGTTCCCTAGGGACCTGTAGAGTCTCGTACGGTTCCGTAGGGACCTGTAGAGTCTCGTACAGTTCCGTAGGGTCCTGTAGGTTTCCATAAGCGCCCGCAGAGGTCTGAAGGGGCCCGTACTGTTCCGTAAGGATCCACAGGGCTCCGTAGAGCTTCGTAGGTTCCCTAGAGGCCTGTAGAGTACCGCAGGAGCCAGTAGTGTTCTGTAGGGGCCCGTAGGGTTCCTTCCATAGGGGCTGGCAGTGTTCCGTAAGGGCCTGTAGGGTTGTGTAAGTGCCCGCAGGAGTCTGTGGGATTCTGTAAGGTTCCGGAGGGTTCTGCAGGGTTCCGTAGGGGCCCGTAGAGTTCCGTAGTGGCTGGTAAAGTTCCGTAGGGCCCTGTACCGTTCCGTAACTGCCTGCAAGGGTCTTTAGGCTTCCGTAGGGGCTGGTAGGGTTCCATAAAGTTCCGTGGGTTCCTGCAGAGTTCTGCAAGTGCCCGCAAGGGCCTGTAGGGGCCCACAGTGTTTCTGTCAGGTTCCGTAGGGGCCATAGGTTTCCGTAGTGGCTGGTAGTATTCCGTAGGGGTCTGTAGGGTTCCGTAGGCACCTGCAGTGTTCTGTAGGAGCCCATAGGGTTTTAGTGAGGTTCCGTTGTGTCGCTAAGGGTCTTGTAGAGTGCTGTCGGGTCCTGGAGTATTCTGTAGGGTTCCAGAGGGGCTCGTAGGGTTCCGTCAAGATCTGTAGGGTTCCCTAGGGGCCCGTGGAGTCCCGTAGATTTCCGTAGGGACCTGTAGGGTTGTGTAAGTGCCCGCAGGAGTCTGTAGGAGTCTGTGGGATTCTGTAAGGTTCCGGAGGGTTCTGCAGGGTTCCATAGGGGCCCGTAGAGTTCCGTAGTGGCTGGTAAAGTTCCATAGGGCCCTGTACCGTTCCGTAACTGCCTGCAAGGGTCTTTAGGCTTCCGTAGGGGCTGGTAGGGTTCCATAAAGTTCCGTGGGTTCCTGCAGAGTTCTGCAAGTGCCCGCAAGGGCCTGTAGGGGCCCACAGTGTTTCTGTCAGGTTCCGTAGAGTTCCGTAGGGGCCATAGGTTTCCATAGTGGCTGGTAGTATTCCGTAGGGGTCTGTAGGGTTCCGTAGGCACCTGCAGTGTTCTGTAGGAGCCCATAGGGTTTTAGTGAGGTTCCGTTGTGTTGCTAAGGGTCTTGTAGAGTGCTGTTGGGTCCTGGAGTATTCTGTAGGGTTCCAGAGGGGCTCGTAAGGTTCCGTCGAAATCTGTAGGGTTCCCTAGGGGCCCGTGGAGTCCCGTAGATTTCCGTAGGGACCTGTAGGGCTGTGTAAGTGCCCGCAGGGGTTGGTAGGAGCTTGTAGGGTGCCATATGTTTCCGGAGGGTTGTGTAGGGTTCCGTAGGGGCCGGTGATGTTCCCAAGGGACCTGTAGAGTCTCGTACAGTTCCGTAGGGTCCTGTAGGTTTCCATAAGCGCCCGCAGAGGTCTGAAGGGGCCCGTACTGTTCCGTAAGGATCCATAGGGCTCCGTAGAGCTTCGTAGGTTCCCTAGAGGCCTGTAGAGTACCGCAGGAGCCAGTAGTGTTCTGTAGGGGCCCGTAGGGTTCCTTCCATAGGGGCTGGCAGTGTTCCGTAAGGGCCTGTAGGGTTGTGTAAGTGCCCGCAGGAGTCTGTGGGATTCTGTAAGGTTCCGGAGGGTTCTGCAGGGTTCCGTAGGGGCCCGTAGAGTTCCGTAGTGGCTGGTAAAGTTCCGTAGGGCCCTGTGGGGTTCTGTATGGACCTGTAGGGTTCCGTAGGGGCCTGCAGGGTTCTGTAAGTGCCAGCAGGTGTCTGTAGGGTTCCGTAGCGGTCTGTAGGGTTCCGTAGGCGCCTGCAGTGTTCTGTAGGAGCCCATAGGGTTTTAGTGAGGTTCCGTTGTGTCGCTAAGGGTCTTGTAGAGTGCCGTCGGGTCCTGGAGTATTCTGTAGGGTTCCAGAGGGGCTCGTAGGGTTCCGTCAAGATCTGTAGGGTTCCCTAGGGGCCCGTGGAGTCCCGTAGATTTCCGTAGGGACCTGTAGGGTTGTGTAAGTGCCCGCAGGAGTCTGTAGGAGTCTGTGGGATTCTGTAAGGTTCCGGAGGGTTCTGCAGGGTTCCGTAGGGGCCCGTAGAGTTCCGTAGTGGCTGGTAAAGTTCCGTAGGGCCCTGTACCGTTCCGTAACTGCCTGCAAGGGTCTTTAGGCTTCCGTAGGGGCTGGTAGGGTTCCATAAAGTTCCGTGGGTTCCTGCAGAGTTCTGCAAGTGCCCGCAAGGGCCTGTAGGGGCCCACAGTGTTTCTGTCAGGTTCCGTAGAGTTCCGTAGGGGCCATAGGTTTCCGTAGTGGCTGGTAGTATTCCGTAGGGGTCTGTAGGGTTCCGTAGGCACCTGCAGTGTTCTGTAGGAGCCCATAGGGTTTTAGTGAGGTTCCGTTGTGTTGCTAAGGGTCTTGTAGAGTGCTGTTGGGTCCTGGAGTATTCTGTAGGGTTCCAGAGGGGCTCATAAGGTTCCGTCGAAATCTGTAGGGTTCCCTAGGGGCCCGTGGAGTCCCGTAGATTTCCGTAGGGACCTGTAGGGCTGTGTAAGTGCCCGCAGGGGTTGGTAGGAGCTTGTAGGGTGCCATATGTTTCCGGAGGGTTGTGTAGGGTTCCGTAGGGGCCGGTGATGTTCCCAAGGGACCTGTAGAGTCTCGTACGGTTCCGTAGGGGCCTGTAGAGTCTCGTACAGTTCCGTAGGGTCCTGTAGGTTTCCATAAGCGCCCGCAGAGGTCTGAAGGGGCCCGTACTGTTCCGTAAGGATCCATAGGGCTCCGTAGAGCTTCGTAGGTTCCCTAGAGGCCTGTAGAGTACCGCAGGAGCCAGTAGTGTTCTGTAGGGGCCCGTAGGGTTCCTTCCATAGGGGCTGGCAGTGTTCCGTAAGGGCCTGTAGGGTTGTGTAAGTGCCCGCAGGAGTCTGTGGGATTCTGTAAGGTTCCGGAGGGTTCTGCAGGGTTCCGTAGGGGCCCGTAGAGTTCCGTAGTGGCTGGTAAAGTTCCGTAGGGCCCTGTACCGTTCCGTAACTGCCTGCAAGGGTCTTTAGGCTTCCGTAGGGGCTGGTAGGGTTCCATAAAGTTCCGTGGGTTCCTGCAGAGTTCTGCAAGTGCCCGCAAGGGCCTGTAGGGGCCCACAGTGTTTCTGTCAGGTTCCGTAGAGTTCCGTAGGGGCCATAGGTTTCCGTAGTAGCTGGTAATATTCCGTAGGGGTCTGTAGGGTTCCGTAGGCACCTGCAGTGTTCTGTAGGGGCCCATAGGGTTTTAGTGAGGTTCCGTTGTGTTGCTAAGGGTCTTGTAGAGTGCTGTCGGGTCCTGGAGTATTCTGTAGGGTTCCAGAGGGGCTCGTAAGGTTCCGTCGAAATCTGTAGGGTTCCCTAGGGGCCCGTGGAGTCCCGTAGATTTCCGTAGGGACCTGTAGGGCTGTGTAAGTGCCCGCAGGGGTTGGTAGGAGCTTGTAGCGTGCCATATGTTTCCGGAGGGTTGTGTAGGGTTCCGTAGGGGCCGGTGATGTTCCCAAGGGACCTGTAGAGTCTCGTACGGTTCCGTAGGGGCCTGTAGAGTCTCGTACAGTTCCGTAGGGTCCTGTAGGTTTCCATAAGCGCCCGCAGAGGTCTGAAGGGGCCCGTACTGTTCCGTAAGGATCCATAGGGCTCCGTAGAGCTTCGTAGGTTCCTTAGAGGCCTGTAGAGTACCGCAGGAGCCAGTAGTGTTCTGTAGGGGCCCGTAGGGTTCCTTCCATAGGGGCTGGCAGTGTTCCGTAAGGGCCTGTAGGGTTGTGTAAGTGCCCGCAGGAGTCTGTGGGATTCTGTAAGGTTCCGGAGGGTTCTGCAGGGTTCCGTAGGGGCCCGTAGAGTTCCGTAGTGGCTGGTAAAGTTCCGTAGGGCCCTGTGGGGTTCTGTATGGACCTGTAGGGTTCCGTAGGGGCCTGCAGGGTTCTGTAAGTGCCAGCAGGTGTCTGTAGGGTTCCGTAGGGCCCTGTACCGTTCCGTAACTGCCTGCAAGGGTCTTTAGGCTTCCGTAGGGGCTGGTAGGGTTCCATAAAGTTCCGTGGGTTCCTGCAGAGTTCTGCAAGTGCCCGCAAGGGCCTGTAGGGGCCCACAGTGTTTCTGTCAGGTTCCGTAGAGTTCCGTAGGGGCCATAGGTTTCCGTAGTGGCTGGTAGTATTCCGTAGGGGTCTGTAGGGTTCCATAGGCACCTGCAGTGTTCTGTAGGAGCCCATAGGGTTTTAGTGAGGTTCCGTTGTGTCGCTAAGGGTCTTGTAGAGTGCTGTCGGGTCCTGGAGTATTCTGTAGGGTTCCAGAGGGGCTCGTAGGGTTCCGTCAAGATCTGTAGGGTTCCCTAGGGGCCCGTGGAGTCCCGTAGATTTCCGTAGGGACCTGTAGGGTTGTGTAAGTGCCCGCAGGGGTTGGTAGGAGCTTGTAGGGTTCCATATGTTTCCGGAGGGTTGTGTAGGGTTCCGTAGGGGCCGGTGGTGTTCCCTAGGGACCTGTAGAGTCTCGTACGGTTCCGTAGGGGCCTGTAGAGTCTCGTACAGTTCCGTAGGGTCCTGTAGGTTTCCATAAGCGCCCGCAGAGGTCTGAAGGGGCCCGTACTGTTCCGTAAGGATCCATAGGGCTCCGTAGAGCTTCGTAGGTTCCCTAGAGGCCTGTAGAGTACCGCAGGAGCCAGTAGTGTTCTGTAGGGGCCCGTAGGGTTCCTTCCATAGGGGCTGGCAGTGTTCCGTAAGGGCCTGTAGGGTTGTGTAAGTGCCCGCAGGAGTCTGTGGGATTCTGTAAGGTTCCGGAGGGTTCTGCAGGGTTCCGTAGGGGCCCGTAGAGTTCCGTAGTGGCTGGTAAAGTTCCGTAGGGCCCTGTACCGTTCCGTAACTGCCTGCAAGGGTCTTTAGGCTTCCGTAGGGGCTGGTAGGGTTCCATAAAGTTCCGTGGGTTCCTGCAGAGTTCTGCAAGTGCCCGCAAGGGCCTGTAGGGGCCCACAGTGTTTCTGTCAGGTTCCGTAGAGTTCCGTAGGGGCCATAGGTTTCCGTAGTGGCTGGTAGTATTCCGTAGG
>NW_027414140.1:0-17319 GCF_964106895.1 Numenius arquata
GATCCTTACGGAACAGTACGGGCCCCTTCAGACCTCTGCGGGCGCTTATGGAAACCTACAGGACCCTACGGAACTGTACGAGACTCTAGAGGCCCCTAGGGAACACCACCGGCCCCTACGGAAGCCTACACAACCCTCTGGAAACATATGGCACCCTACAAGCTCCTACCAACGCCTGCGGGCACTTACACAACCCTACAGGCCCCTACGGAAATCTACGGGACTCCACGGGCCCCTAGGGAAGCCTACAGATTTCAACGGAACCCTACGAGCCCCTCTGGAACCCTACAGAATACTCCAGGACCCGACAGCACTCTACAAGACCCTTAGCAACACAACAGAACCTCACTAAAACCCTATGGGCTCCTACAGAACCCTACAGACCCCTACAAAACCCTACAGACACCTGCGGGCACTTACAGAAGCCTGCAGGCCCCTACAGAACCCTACAGGTCCATACAGAACCCCACAGGGCCCTACAGAACTTTACCAGCCACTACGGAACTCTACGGGCCCCTACGGAACCCTGCAGAACCCTCCAGAACCTTACAGAATCCCACAGATTCCTACAGACTGCTGCGGGCACTTACACAACTCTACAGGCCCCTACGGAACACTGCCAGCCCCTACGGAAGGAACCTTACGGGCCCCTACAGAACACTACTGGCTCCTGCGGTACTCTACAGGCCTCTAGGGAACCTACGAAGCTCTACGGAACCCTATGGATCCTTACGGAACAGTACGGGCCCCTTCAGACCTCTGCGGGTGCTTATGGAAACCTACAGGACCCTACGGAACTGTACGAGACTCTAGAGGCCCCTAGGGAACACTACAGGCCCCTACGGAACCGTACGAGACTCTACAGGCCCCTAGGGAACACCACAGGCCCCTACGGAACCGTACGAGACTCTACAGGCCCCTAGGAAACACCACAGGCCCCTACGGAACCCTACACAACCCTCTGGAAACTTATGGCACCCTACAAGCTCCTACCAACCCCTGCGGGCACTTACACAACCCTACAGGCCCCTACGGAAGTCTACGGGACTCCACGGGCCCCTAGGGAAGCCTACAGATTTCGACCAAACCCTACAAGCCCCTCTGGAACCCTACAGAATACTCCAGGACCCGACAGCACTCTACAGGATCCTTAGCAACACAACGGAACCTCACTAAAACCCTATGGGCTCCTACAGAACACTACAGGTGCCTACGGAACCCTACAGACCCCTACGGAACCCTACAGACACCTGCGGACACTTACAGAACCCTGCAGGCCCCTACAGAACCCTACAGGTCCATACAGAACCCCACAGGGCCCTACGGAACTTTACCAACCACTACGGAACTCTACGGGCCCCTACAGAACCCTGTAGAACCCTCCAGAACCTTACAGAATTTCACAGACTCCTACAGACTGCTGCGGGCACTTACACAACCCTACAGGCCCCTACGGAACACTGCCAGCCCCTACGGAAGGAACCTTACGGGCCCCTACAGAACACTACTGGCTCCTGTGGTACTCTACAGGCCTCTAGGGAACCTACGAAGCTCTACGGAGCCCTATGGATCCTTTCGGAACAGTACGGGCCCCTTCAGACCTCTGCGGGTGCTTATGGAAACCTACAGGACCCTACGGAACTGTACGAGACTCTAGAGGCCCCTAGGGAACACTACAGGCCCCTACGGAACCGTACGAGACTCTACAGGCCCCTAGGGAACACCACAGGCACCTACGGAACCGTACGAGACTCTACAGGCCCCTAGGGAACACCACAGGCCCCTACGGAACCCTACACAACCCTCTGGAAACTTATGGCAACCTACAAGCTCCTACCAACCCCTGCGGGCACTTACACAACCCTACAGGCCCCTACGGAAATCTACGGGACTCCACGGGCCCCTAGGGAAGCCTACAGATTTCAACGGAACCCTACGAGCCCCTCTGGAACCCTACAGAATACTCCAGGACCCGACAGCACTCTACAAGACCCTTAGCAACACAACAGAACCTCACTAAAACCCTATGGGCTCCTACAGAACCCTACAGACCCCTACAAAACCCTACAGACACCTGCGGGCACTTACAGAAGCCTGCAGGCCCCTACAGAACCCTACAGGTCCATACAGAACCCCACAGGGCCCTACAGAACTTTACCAGCCACTACGGAACTCTACGGGCCCCTACGGAACCCTGCAGAACCCTCCAGAACCTTACAGAATCCCACAGATTCCTACAGACTGCTGCGGGCACTTACACAACTCTACAGGCCCCTACGGAACACTGCCAGCCCCTACGGAAGGAACCTTACGGGCCCCTACAGAACACTACTGGCTCCTGCGGTACTCTACAGGCCTCTAGGGAACCTACGAAGCTCTACGGAACCCTATGGATCCTTACGGAACAGTACGGGCCCCTTCAGACCTCTGCGGGTGCTTATGGAAACCTACAGGACCCTACGGAACTGTACGAGACTCTAGAGGCCCCTAGGGAACACTACAGGCCCCTACGGAACCGTACGAGACTCTACAGGCCCCTAGGGAACACCACAGGCCCCTACGGAACCGTACGAGACTCTACAGGCCCCTAGGAAACACCACAGGCCCCTACGGAACCCTACACAACCCTCTGGAAACTTATGGCACCCTACAAGCTCCTACCAACCCCTGCGGGCACTTACACAACCCTACAGGCCCCTACGGAAGTCTACGGGACTCCACGGGCCCCTAGGGAAGCCTACAGATTTCGACCAAACCCTACAAGCCCCTCTGGAACCCTACAGAATACTCCAGGACCCGACAGCACTCTACAGGATCCTTAGCAACACAACGGAACCTCACTAAAACCCTATGGGCTCCTACAGAACACTGCAGGTGCCTACGGAACCCTACAGACCCCTACGGAACCCTACAGACACCTGCGGGCACTTACAGAAGCCTGCAGGCCCCTACAGAACCCTACAGGTCCATACAGAACCCCACAGGGCCCTACGGAACTTTACCAGCCACTACGGAACTCTACGGGCCCCTACAGAACCCTGCAGAACCCTCCAGAACCTTACAGAATTTCACAGACTCCTACAGACTGCTGCGGGCACTTACACAACCCTACAGGCCCCTACGGAACACTGCCAGCCCCTACGGAAGGAACCTTACGGGCCCCTACAGAACACTACTGGCTCCTGCGGTACTCTACAGGCCTCTAGGGAACCTACGAAGCTCTACGGAGCCCTATGGATCCTTTCGGAACAGTACGGGCCCCTTCAGACCTCTGCGGGCGCTTATGGAAACCTACAGGACCCTACGGAACTGTACGAGACTCTAGAGGCCCCTAGGGAACACTACAGGCCCCTACGGAACCGTACGAGACTCTGCAGGCCCCTAGGGAACACCACAGGCTCCTACGGAACCGTACGAGACTCTACAGGCCCCTAGGGAACACCACAGGCCCCTACGGAACCCTACACAACCCTCTGGAAACTTATGGCAACCTACAAGCTCCTACCAACCCCTGCGGGCACTTACACAACCCTACAGGCCCCTACGGAAATCTACGGGACTCCACGGGCCCCTAGGGAAGCCTACAGATTTCAGCGGAACCCTACGAGCCCCTCTGGAACCTTACAGAATACTCCAGGACCCGACAGCACTCTACAAGACCCTTAGCAACACAACGGAACCTCACTAAAACCCTATGGGCTCCGTCAGAACACTGCAGGCGCCTACGGAACCCTACAGACCCCTACGGAATACTACCAGCCGCTACGGAAACCTATGGCCCCTACGGAACTCTACGGAACCTGACAAAAACACTGTGCGCCCCTACAGGCCCTTGCGGGCACTTACAGAACTCTGCAGGAACCCACGGAACTTTATGGAACCCTACCAGCCCCTACGGAAGCCTAAAGACCCTTGCAGGCAGTTACGGAACGGTACAGGGCCCTACGGAACTTTACCAGCCACTACGGAACTCTACGGGCCCCTACAGAACCCTGCAGAACCCTCCAGAACCTTACAGAATCCCACAGACTCCTACAGACTGCTGCGGGCACTTACACAACCCTACAGGCCCCTACGGAACATTGCCAGCCCCGACGGAAGGAACCTTACGGGCCCCTACAGAACACTACTGGCTCCTGCGGTACTCTACAGGCCTCTAGGGAACCTACAAAGCTCTACGGAACCCTATGGATCCTTACGGAACAGTACGGGCCCCTTCAGACCTCTGCGGGCGCTTATGGAAATCTACAGGCCCCTACGGAACCGCACGAGACTCTACAGGCCTCTAGGGAACACTACAGGCCCCTACGGAACCGTACGAGACTCTACAGGCCCATAGAGAACACCACAGGCCCCTACGGAACCGTACGAGACTCTACAGGCCCCTAGGGAACACTACAGGCCCCTACGGAACCCTACACTAACCTCTGGAAACTTATGGAACCCTACAAGCTCCTACCAACCCCTGCGGGCACTTACACAACCCTACAAGCCCCTACGGAAATTTACGGGACTCCACGGGCCCCTAGGGAAGCCTACAGATTTCAACGGAACCCTACGAGCCCCTCTGGAACCCTACAGAATACTCCAGGACCCGACAGCACTCTACAAGACCCATAGCAACACAACGGAACCTCACTAAAACCCTATGGGCTCCTACAGAACACTACAGGTGCCTACGGAACCCTACAGACCCCTACGGAATACTGCCAGCCGCTACGGAAACCTATGGCCCCTACGGAACTCTACGGAACCTGACAGAAACACTGTGCGCCCCTACAGGCCCTTGCGGGCACTTGCAGAACTCTGCAGGAACCCACAGAACTTTATGGAACCCTACCAGCCCCTACGGAAGCCTAAAGAACCTTGCAGGCAGTTATGGAACGCCACAGGGCCCTACGGAACTTTACCAGCCACTACGGAACTCTACGGGCCCCTACGAAACACTGCAGAACCCTCCAGAACCTTACAGAATCCCACGGATTCCTACAGACTCCTGCGGGCACTTACTCAACCCTAGAGGCCCCTACGGAACAGTGCCAGCCCCTATGGAAGGAACCCTACGGGCCCCTTTAGAACACTACTGGCTCCTGCGGTACTCTACAGGGCTCTAGGGAACCTACGAAGCTCTATGGAGCCCTATGGATCCTTACGGAACAGTACGGGCCCCTTCAGACCTCTGCGGGCGCTTATGGAAACCTACAGGACCCTACGGAACTGCACGAGACTCTAGAGGCCCCTAGGGAACACCACAGGCCCCTACGGAACCGTACGAGACTCTACAGGCCCGTAGAGAACACCACAGGCCCCTACGGAAGCGTACGAGACCCTACAGGCCCCTAGGGAACACTACAGGCCCCTACGGAACCCTACACTACCCTCTGGAAACTTATGGCACCCTACAAGCTCCTACCAACCCCTGCGGGCACTTACACAACCCTACAAGCCCCTACGGAAATCTACGGGACTCCACGGGCCCCTAGGGAAGCCTACAGATTTCAACGGAACCCTACCAGCCCCTCTGGAACCCTACAGAATACTCCAGGACCCGACAGCACTCTACAAGACCCTTAGCAACACAACGGAACCTCACTAAAACCCTATGGGCTCCTACAGAACACTACAGGTGCCTACGGAACCCTACAGACCCCTACGGAACCCTACAGACACCTGCGAACACTTACACAACCCTGCAGGCCCCTACGGAACCCTACAGGTCCATACAGAACCCCACAGGGCCCTACGGAACTTTACCAGCCACTACGGAACTCTACGGGCCCCTACGGAACACTGCAGAACCCTCCAGAACCTTACAGAATCCCACGGATTCCTACAGACTCCTGCGGGCACTTACACAACCCTGGAGGCCCCTACGGAACACTGCCAGCCCCTATGGAAGGAACCCTACAAGGAGCTACAGAACACTACTGGCTCCTGCGGTACTCTACAGGCCTCTAGGGAACCTACGAAGCTCTACGGAGCCCTATGGATCCTTACGGAACAGTACGGGCCCCTTCAGACCTCTGCGGGCGCTTATGGAAACCTACAGGACCCTACGGAACTGTACGAGACTCTACAGGCCCCTAGGGAACACCACAGGCCCCTACGGAACCGTACGAGACTCTACAGGCCCCTAGGAAACACCACAGGCCCCTACGGAACCCTACACAACCCTCTGGAAACTTATGGCACCCTACAAGCTCCTACCAACCCCTGCGGGCACTTACACAACCCTACAGGCCCCTACGGAAGTCTACGGGACTCCACGGGCCCCTAGGGAAGCCTACAGATTTCGACCAAACCCTACAAGCCCCTCTGGAACCCTACAGAATACTCCAGGACCCGACAGCACTCTACAGGATCCTTAGCAACACAACGGAACCTCACTAAAACCCTATGGGCTCCTACAGAACACTGCAGGTGCCTACGGAACCCTACAGACCCCTACGGAACCCTACAGACACCTGCGGGCACTTACAGAAGCCTGCAGGCCCCTACAGAACCCTACAGGTCCATACAGAACCCCACAGGGCCCTACGGAACTTTACCAGCCACTACGGAACTCTACGGGCCCCTACAGAACCCTGCAGAACCCTCCAGAACCTTACAGAATTTCACAGACTCCTACAGACTGCTGCGGGCACTTACACAACCCTACAGGCCCCTACGGAACACTGCCAGCCCCTACGGAAGGAACCTTACGGGCCCCTACAGAACACTACTGGCTCCTGCGGTACTCTACAGGCCTCTAGGGAACCTACGAAGCTCTACGGAGCCCTATGGATCCTTTCGGAACAGTACGGGCCCCTTCAGACCTCTGCGGGCGCTTATGGAAACCTACAGGACCCTACGGAACTGTACGAGACTCTAGAGGCCCCTAGGGAACACTACAGGCCCCTACGGAACCGTACGAGACTCTGCAGGCCCCTAGGGAACACCACAGGCTCCTACGGAACCGTACGAGACTCTACAGGCCCCTAGGGAACACCACAGGCCCCTACGGAACCCTACACAACCCTCTGGAAACTTATGGCAACCTACAAGCTCCTACCAACCCCTGCGGGCACTTACACAACCCTACAGGCCCCTACGGAAATCTACGGGACTCCACGGGCCCCTAGGGAAGCCTACAGATTTCAGCGGAACCCTACGAGCCCCTCTGGAACCCTACAGAATACTCCAGGACCCGACAGCACTCTACAAGACCCTTAGCAACACAACGGAACCTCACTAAAACCCTATGGGCTCCTACAGAACACTGCAGGCGCCTACGGAACCCTACAGACCCCTACGGAATACTACCAGCCGCTACGGAAACCTATGGCCCCTACGGAACTCTACGGAACCTGACAAAAACACTGTGCGCCCCTACAGGCCCTTGCGGGCACTTACAGAACTCTGCAGGAACCCACGGAACTTTATGGAACCCTACCAGCCCCTACGGAAGCCTAAAGACCCTTGCAGGCAGTTACGGAACGGTACAGGGCCCTACGGAACTTTACCAGCCACTACGGAACTCTACGGGCCCCTACAGAACCCTGCAGAACCCTCCAGAACCTTACAGAATCCCACAGACTCCTACAGACTGCTGCGGGCACTTACACAACCCTACAGGCCCCTACGGAACATTGCCAGCCCCGACGGAAGGAACCTTACGGGCCCCTACAGAACACTACTGGCTCCTGCGGTACTCTACAGGCCTCTAGGGAACCTACAAAGCTCTACGGAACCCTATGGATCCTTACGGAACAGTACGGGCCCCTTCAGACCTCTGCGGGCGCTTATGGAAATCTACAGGCCCCTACGGAACCGCACGAGACTCTACAGGCCTCTAGGGAACACTACAGGCCCCTACGGAACCGTACGAGACTCTACAGGCCCGTAGAGAACACCACAGGCCCCTATGGAACCGTACGAGACTCTACAGGCCCCTAGGGAACACTACAGGCCCCTACGGAACCCTACACTAACCTCTGGAAACTTATGGCACCCTACAAGCTCCTACCAACCCCTGCGGGCACTTACACAACCCTACAAGCCCCTACGGAAATTTACGGGACTCCACGGGCCCCTAGGGAAGCCTACAGATTTCAACGGAACCCTACGAGCCCCTCTGGAACCCTACAGAATACTCCAGGACCCGACAGCACTCTACAAGACCCATAGCAACACAACGGAACCTCACTAAAACCCTATGGGCTCCTACAGAACACTACAGGTGCCTACGGAACCCTACAGACCCCTACGGAATACTGCCAGCCGCTACGGAAACCTATGGCCCCTACGGAACTCTACGGAACCTGACAGAAACACTGTGCGCCCCTACAGGCCCTTGCGGGCACTTGCAGAACTCTGCAGGAACCCACAGAACTTTATGGAACCCTACCAGCCCCTACGGAAGCCTAAAGAACCTTGCAGGCAGTTATGGAACGCCACAGGGCCCTACGGAACTTTACCAGCCACTACGGAACTCTACGGGCCCCTACGAAACACTGCAGAACCCTCCAGAACCTTACAGAATCCCACGGATTCCTACAGACTCCTGCGGGCACTTACTCAACCCTAGAGGCCCCTACGGAACAGTGCCAGCCCCTATGGAAGGAACCCTACGGGCCCCTTTAGAACACTACTGGCTCCTGCGGTACTCTACAGGGCTCTAGGGAACCTACGAAGCTCTATGGAGCCCTATGGATCCTTACGGAACAGTACGGGCCCCTTCAGACCTCTGCGGGCGCTTATGGAAACCTACAGGACCCTACGGAACTGCACGAGACTCTAGAGGCCCCTAGGGAACACCACAGGCCCCTACGGAACCGTACGAGACTCTACAGGCCCGTAGAGAACACCACAGGCCCCTACGGAAGCGTACGAGACCCTACAGGCCCCTAGGGAACACTACAGGCCCCTACGGAACCCTACACTACCCTCTGGAAACTTATGGCACCCTACAAGCTCCTACCAACCCCTGCGGGCACTTACACAACCCTACAAGCCCCTACGGAAATCTACGGGACTCCACGGGCCCCTAGGGAAGCCTACAGATTTCAACGGAACCCTACCAGCCCCTCTGGAACCCTACAGAATACTCCAGGACCCGACAGCACTCTACAAGACCCTTAGCAACACAACGGAACCTCACTAAAACCCTATGGGCTCCTACAGAACACTACAGGTGCCTACGGAACCCTACAGACCCCTACGGAACCCTACAGACACCTGCGAACACTTACACAACCCTGCAGGCCCCTACGGAACCCTACAGGTCCATACAGAACCCCACAGGGCCCTACGGAACTTTACCAGCCACTACGGAACTCTACGGGCCCCTACGGAACACTGCAGAACCCTCCAGAACCTTACAGAATCCCACGGATTCCTACAGACTCCTGCGGGCACTTACACAACCCTGGAGGCCCCTACGGAACACTGCCAGCCCCTATGGAAGGAACCCTACAAGGAGCTACAGAACACTACTGGCTCCTGCGGTACTCTACAGGCCTCTAGGGAACCTACGAAGATCTACGGAGCCCTATGGATCCTTACGGAACAGTACGGGTCCCTTCAGACCTCTGCGGGCACTTATGGAAACCTACAGGACCCTACGGAACTGCACGAGACTCTAGAGGCCCCTAGGGAACACCACAGGCCCCTACGGAACCCTACACAACCCTCTGGAAACTTATGGAACCCTACAAGCTCCTACCAACGCCTGCGGGCACTTACACAACCCTACAGGCCCCTACGGAAATCTACGGGACTCCACGGGCCCCTAGGGAAGCCTACAGATTTTGACGGAACCCTACCAGCCCCTCTGGAACCCTACAGAATACTCCAGGACCCGACAGCACTCTACAAGACCCATAGCAACACAACGGAACCTCACTAAAACCCTATGGGCTCCTACAGAACACTACAGGTGCCTACGGAACCCTACAGACCCCTACGGAACCCTACAGACACCTGCGGACACTTACAGAACCCTGCAGGCCCCTACAGAACCCTACAGGTCCATACAGAACCCCACAGGGCCCTACAGAACTTTACCAGCCACTACGGAACTCTACGGGCCCCTACGGAACCCTGCAGAACCCTCCGGAACCTTACAGAATCCCACGGATTCCTACAGACTCCTGCGGGCACTTACTCAACCCTAGAGGCCCCTACGGAACACTGCCAGCCCCTATGGAAGGAACCCTACGGGGAGCTACAGAACACTACTGGCTCCTGCGGTACTCTACAGGCCTCTAGGGAACCTACGAAGCTCTACGGAGCCCTATGGATCCTTACGGAACAGTACGGGCCCCTTCAGACCTCTGCGGGCGCTTATGGAAACCTACAGGACCCTACGGAACTGTACGAGACTCTAGAGGCCCCTAGGGAACACCACCGGCCCCTACGGAAGCCTACACAACCCTCTGGAAACATATGGCACCCTACAAGCTCCTACCAACCCCTGCGGCCACTTACACAACCCTACAGGCCCCTACGGAAATCTACGGGACTCTACAGGCCCCTAGGGAAGCCTACAGATTTCAACGGAACCCTACGAGCCCCTCTGGAACCCTACAGAATACTCCAGGACCCGACAGCACTCTACAAGACCCTTAGCAACACAACGGAACCTCACTAAAACCCTATGGGCTCCTACAGAACACTGCAGGTGTCTACGGAACCCTACAGACCCCTACGGAACCCTACAGACACCTGCGGGCACTTACAGAACCCTGCAGGCCCCTACAGAACCCTACAGGTCCATACAGAACCCCACAGGGCCCTACGGAACTTTACCAGCCACTACGGAACTCTACGGGCCCCTACAGAACCCTGCAGAACCCTCCAGAACCTTACAGAATCCCACAGACTCTTACAGACTGCTGCGGGCACTTACACAACCCTACAGGCCCCTACGGAACACTGCCAGCCCCTACGGAAGGAACCTTACGGCGCCCTACAGAACACTACTGGCTCCTGCGGTACTCTACAGGCCTCTAGGGAACCTACGAAGCTCTACGGAGCCCTATGGATCCTTATGGAACAGTACGGGTCCCTTCAGACCTCTGCGGGCACTTATGGAAACCTACAGGACCCTACGGAACTGCACGAGACTCTACAGGCCCCTAGGGAACACCACAGGCCCCTACGGAACCCTACACAACCCTCTGGAAACTTATGGAACCCTACAAGCTCCTACCAACCCCTGCGGGCACTTACACAACCCTACAAGCCCCTACGGAAATCTACGGGACTCTACAGGCCCCTAGGGAAGCCTACAGATTTCAACGGAACCCTACGAGCCCCTCTGGAACCCTACAGAATACTCCAGGACACGACAGCACTCTACAAGACCCTTAGCAACACAACGGAACCTCACTAAAACCCTATGGGCTCCTCCAAAACACTGCAGGTGCCTACGGAACCCTACAGACCCCTACGGAATACTGCCAGCCGCTACGGAAACCTATGGCCCCTACGGAACTCTACGGAACCTGACAGAAACACTGTGCGCCCCTACAGGCCCTTGCGGGCACTTGCAGAACTCTGCAGGAACCCACGGAACTTTATGGAACCCTACCAGCCCCTACAAAAGCCTAAAGACCCTTGCAGGCAGTTTGGAACGGTACAGGGCCCTACGGAACTTTACCAGCCACTACGGAACTCTACGGGCCCCTACGGAACACTGCAGAACCCTCCAGAACCTTACAGAATCCCACAGATTCCTACAGACTCCTGCGGGCACTTACTCAACCCTAGAGGACCCTACGGAACACTGCCAGCCCCTATGGAAGGAACCTTACAGACCCCTATAGAACACTACTGGCTCCTGCGGTACTCTACAGGCCTCTAGGGAACCTACGAAGCTCTACGGAGCCCTATGGATCCTTACGGAACAGTACGGGCCCCTTCAGACCTCTGCGGGCGCTTATGGAAACCTACAGGACCCTACGGAACTGTACGAGACTCTACAGGCCCCTAGGGAACACCACCGGCCCCAACGGAAGCCTACACAACCCTCTGGAAACTTATGGAACCCTACAAGCTCCTACCAACCCCTGCGGGCACTTACACAACCCTACAAGCCCCTACGGAAATCTACGGGACTCTACAGGCCCCTAGGGAAGCCTACAGATTTCAACGGAACCCTACGAGCCCCTCTGGAACCCTACAGAATACTCCAGGACCCGACAGCACTCTACAAGACCCTTAGCAACACAACGGAACCTCACTAAAACCCTATGGGCTCCTCCAAAACACTGCAGGTGCCTACGGAACCCTACAGACCCCTACGGAATACTGCCAGCCGCTACGGAAACCTATGGCCCCTACGGAACTCTACGGAACCTGACAGAAACACTGTGCGCCCCTACAGGCCCTTGCGGGCACTTGCAGAACTCTGCAGGAACCCACGGAACTTTATGGAACCCTACCAGCCCCTACAAAAGCCTAAAGACCCTTGCAGGCAGTTTGGAACGGTACAGGGCCCTACGGAACTTTACCAGCCACTACGGAACTCTACGGGCCCCTACGGAACACTGCAGAACCCTCCAGAACCTTACAGAATCCCACGGATTCCTACAGACTCCTGCGGGCACTTACTCAACCCTAGAGGACCCTACGGAACACTGCCAGCCCCTATGGAAGGAACCTTACAGACCCCTATAGAACACTACTGGCTCCTGCGGTACTCTACAGTCCTCTAGGGAACCTACGAAGCTCTACGGAGCCCTATGGATCCTTACGGAACAGTACGGGCCCCTTCAGACCTCTGCGGGCGCTTATGGAAACCTACAGGACCCTACGGAACTGTACGAGACTCTAGAGGCCCCTAGGGAACACCACCGGCCCCTACGGAAGCCTACACAACCCTCTGGAAACATATGGCACCCTACAAGCTCCTACCAACCCCTGCAGGCACTTACACAACCCTACAGGCCCCTACGGAAATCTACGGGACTCTACAGGCCCCTAGGGAAGCCTACAGATTTCAACGGAACCCTACGAGCCCCTCTGGAACCCTACAGAATACTCCAGGACCCGACAGCACTCTACAAGACCCTTAGCAACACAACGGAACGTCACTAAAACCCTATGGGCTCCTCCAGAACACTGCAGGTGCCTACGGAACCCTACAGACCCCTATGGAATACTACCAGCCACTACGGAAACCTATGGCCCCTATGGAACTCTACGGAACCTGACAGAAACACTGTGCGCCCCTGCAGGCCCTTGCGGGCACTTGCAGAACTCTGCAGGAACCCACGGAACTTTATGGAACCCTACCAGCCCCTACGGAAGCCTAAAGACCCTTGCAGGCAGTTATGGAACGGTACAGGGCCCTATGGAACTTTACCAGCCACTACGGAACTCTACGGGCCCCTACGGAACCCTGCAGAACCCTCCAGAACCTTACAGAATCCCACGGATTCCTACAGACTCCTGCGGGCACTTACTCAACCCTAGAGGACCCTACGGAACACTGCCAGCCCCTATGGAAGGAACCCTACGGGCCCCTACAGAACACTACTGGCTCCTGCGGTACTCTACAGGCCTCTAGGGAACCTACGAAGCTCTACGGAGCCCTATGGATCCTTACGGAACAGTACGGGCCCCTTCAGACCTCTGCGGGCGCTTATGGAAACCTACAGGACCCTACGGAACTGTACGAGACTCTAGAGGCCCCTAGGGAACACCACAGGCCCCTACGGAACCCTACACAACCCTCTGGAAACTTATGGCACCCTACAAGCTCCTACCAACCCCTGCGGGCACTTACACAACCCTACAGGCCCCTACGGAAGTCTACGGGACTCCACGGGCCCCTAGGGAAGCCTACAGATTTCGACCAAACCCTACAAGCCCCTCTGGAACCCTACAGAATACTCCAGGACCCGACAGCACTCTACAGGATCCTTAGCAACACAACGGAACCTCACTAAAACCCTATGGGCTCCTACAGAACACTGCAGGTGCCTACGGAACCCTACAGACCCCTACGGAACCCTACAGACACCTGCGGGCACTTACAGAAGCCTGCAGGCCCCTACAGAACCCTACAGGTCCATACAGAACCCCACAGGGCCCTACGGAACTTTACCAGCCACTACGGAACTCTACGGGCCCCTACAGAACCCTGCAGAACCCTCCAGAACCTTACAGAATTTCACAGACTCCTACAGACTGCTGCGGGCACTTACACAACCCTACAGGCCCCTACGGAACACTGCCAGCCCCTACGGAAGGAACCTTACGGGCCCCTACAGAACACTACTGGCTCCTGCGGTACTCTACAGGCCTCTAGGGAACCTACGAAGCTCTACGGAGCCCTATGGATCCTTTCGGAACAGTACGGGCCCCTTCAGACCTCTGCGGGCGCTTATGGAAACCTACAGGACCCTACGGAACTGTACGAGACTCTAGAGGCCCCTAGGGAACACTACAGGCCCCTACGGAACCGTACGAGACTCTGCAGGCCCCTAGGGAACACCACAGGCTCCTACGGAACCGTACGAGACTCTACAGGCCCCTAGGGAACACCACAGGCCCCTACGGAACCCTACACAACCCTCTGGAAACTTATGGCAACCTACAAGCTCCTACCAACCCCTGCGGGCACTTACACAACCCTACAGGCCCCTACGGAAATCTACGGGACTCCACGGGCCCCTAGGGAAGCCTACAGATTTCAGCGGAACCCTACGAGCCCCTCTGGAACCCTACAGAATACTCCAGGACCCGACAGCACTCTACAAGACCCTTAGCAACACAACGGAACCTCACTAAAACCCTATGGGCTCCTACAGAACACTGCAGGCGCCTACGGAACCCTACAGACCCCTACGGAATACTACCAGCCGCTACGGAAACCTATGGCCCCTACGGAACTCTACGGAACCTGACAAAAACACTGTGCGCCCCTACAGGCCCTTGCGGGCACTTACAGAACTCTGCAGGAACCCACGGAACTTTATGGAACCCTACCAGCCCCTACGGAAGCCTAAAGACCCTTGCAGGCAGTTACGGAACGGTACAGGGCCCTACGGAACTTTACCAGCCACTACGGAACTCTACGGGCCCCTACAGAACCCTGCAGAACCCTCCAGAACCTTACAGAATCCCACAGACTCCTACAGACTGCTGCGGGCACTTACACAACCCTACAGGCCCCTACGGAACATTGCCAGCCCCGACGGAAGGAACCTTACGGGCCCCTACAGAACACTACTGGCTCCTGCGGTACTCTACAGGCCTCTAGGGAACCTACAAAGCTCTACGGAACCCTATGGATCCTTACGGAACAGTACGGGCCCCTTCAGACCTCTGCGGGCGCTTATGGAAATCTACAGGCCCCTACGGAACCGCACGAGACTCTACAGGCCTCTAGGGAACACTACAGGCCCCTACGGAACCGTACGAGACTCTACAGGCCCGTAGAGAACACCACAGGCCCCTATGGAACCGTACGAGACTCTACAGGCCCCTAGGGAACACTACAGGCCCCTACGGAACCCTACACTAACCTCTGGAAACTTATGGCACCCTACAAGCTCCTACCAACCCCTGCGGGCACTTACACAACCCTACAAGCCCCTACGGAAATTTACGGGACTCCACGGGCCCCTAGGGAAGCCTACAGATTTCAACGGAACCCTACGAGCCCCTCTGGAACCCTACAGAATACTCCAGGACCCGACAGCACTCTACAAGACCCATAGCAACACAACGGAACCTCACTAAAACCCTATGGGCTCCTACAGAACACTACAGGTGCCTACGGAACCCTACAGACCCCTACGGAATACTGCCAGCCGCTACGGAAACCTATGGCCCCTACGGAACTCTACGGAACCTGACAGAAACACTGTGCGCCCCTACAGGCCCTTGCGGGCACTTGCAGAACTCTGCAGGAACCCACAGAACTTTATGGAACCCTACCAGCCCCTACGGAAGCCTAAAGAACCTTGCAGGCAGTTATGGAACGCCACAGGGCCCTACGGAACTTTACCAGCCACTACGGAACTCTACGGGCCCCTACGAAACACTGCAGAACCCTCCAGAACCTTACAGAATCCCACGGATTCCTACAGACTCCTGCGGGCACTTACTCAACCCTAGAGGCCCCTACGGAACAGTGCCAGCCCCTATGGAAGGAACCCTACGGGCCCCTTTAGAACACTACTGGCTCCTGCGGTACTCTACAGGGCTCTAGGGAACCTACGAAGCTCTATGGAGCCCTATGGATCCTTACGGAACAGTACGGGCCCCTTCAGACCTCTGCGGGCGCTTATGGAAACCTACAGGACCCTACGGAACTGCACGAGACTCTAGAGGCCCCTAGGGAACACCACAGGCCCCTACGGAACCGTACGAGACTCTACAGGCCCGTAGAGAACACCACAGGCCCCTACGGAAGCGTACGAGACCCTACAGGCCCCTAGGGAACACTACAGGCCCCTACGGAACCCTACACTACCCTCTGGAAACTTATGGCACCCTACAAGCTCCTACCAACCCCTGCGGGCACTTACACAACCCTACAAGCCCCTACGGAAATCTACGGGACTCCACGGGCCCCTAGGGAAGCCTACAGATTTCAACGGAACCCTACCAGCCCCTCTGGAACCCTACAGAATACTCCAGGACCCGACAGCACTCTACAAGACCCTTAGCAACACAACGGAACCTCACTAAAACCCTATGGGCTCCTACAGAACACTACAGGTGCCTACGGAACCCTACAGACCCCTACGGAACCCTACAGACACCTGCGAACACTTACACAACCCTGCAGGCCCCTACGGAACCCTACAGGTCCATACAGAACCCCACAGGGCCCTACGGAACTTTACCAGCCACTACGGAACTCTACGGGCCCCTACGGAACACTGCAGAACCCTCCAGAACCTTACAGAATCCCACGGATTCCTACAGACTCCTGCGGGCACTTACACAACCCTGGAGGCCCCTACGGAACACTGCCAGCCCCTATGGAAGGAACCCTACAAGGAGCTACAGAACACTACTGGCTCCTGCGGTACTCTACAGGCCTCTAGGGAACCTACGAAGATCTACGGAGCCCTATGGATCCTTACGGAACAGTACGGGTCCCTTCAGACCTCTGCGGGCACTTATGGAAACCTACAGGACCCTACGGAACTGCACGAGACTCTAGAGGCCCCTAGGGAACACCACAGGCCCCTACGGAACCCTACACAACCCTCTGGAAACTTATGGAACCCTACAAGCTCCTACCAACGCCTGCGGGCACTTACACAACCCTACAGGCCCCTACGGAAATCTACGGGACTCCACGGGCCCCTAGGG